>NW_028149089.1:0-71000 GCF_946808225.1 Silurus aristotelis
GTGCAAGAAGGCCGGATGGCTAAGCACTAAATAGCATAATGTAAAACCGTGCTAGAAGGCCGGATGGCTAAGCACTAAATAGCAGAAATACTTATAGACAATGGAATGTTCGATGAGCACTGTGTTTTTTGGGGGTGCCAGTTAAACCAGTGCCATTTGGGGGTGCCAGTTTATAAAAAATTTGTAAAACTGTGCAGGAAGGCCGGATGGCTAAGCACTAAATAGCATAATGTAAAACTGTGCTAGAAGGCCGGATGGCTAAGCACTAAATAGCAGAAATACTTATAGACAATGGAATGTTCGATGAGCACTGTGTTTTTTGGGGGTGCCAGTTAAACCAGTGCCATTTGGGGGTGCCAGTTTATAAAAAATTTGTAAAACTGTGCAAGAAGGCCGGATGGCTAAGCACTAAATAGCAGAGTGTAAAACTGTGCAAGAAGGCCGGATGGCTAAGCACTAAATAGCAGAGGCCCAATTACTTGGCAAACAGAGTAGCTTGAAGGAAGATTTAAAGCCAGCTTTCGGGAAAGGTAGGGCCAGTTTGGGAAAAAGGAAAAGATATTGCCGCCTGAGAAGTGGGGGGAAAGAGAATAACGAAAGTACTTAGATGGGAAGCTGGTGGGCTAAGTGCTAAATAGCAGAGGCCCACTCACTTGGAAAACAGAGCAGCTGGGAGGATGTTTAAAGCCAGAATGGGGATAAGTAAAGCCAGCTTGGAAAAAGGAAAAGAAAATGGAAAAAGGAAAAGAAAATGGAGAGGCTAAGCCTGATTATGGACCAACAAAAACAAGATACAAACAAACAATGACGCATGAAACTGAATAACTTACCTGATGAGAGCGTTTGGAACAGCACTGAGTATGGGGGTGCCAATGTTTTCGAGCAGTGGGGGTGCCAATAGTCCAAATTTCAGGACATGAGTGGCCATTTTTTGAAAAATAATCTAAACAAAACTGAATGTTTAATTAACACTTTTTTTGGGGGGTGCAATTTTAACCAGTGCCATTTGGGGGTGCCATTTGACAAATTCTGTCTTTATCCACTGCCTGGACAAAGGAGGGAAAGAGAAGAAGAAAAAACTGAGAAAGGAAGCTAATGGGCTAAGCGCTAAATATCAAAGACCCAATCACCTGGAAAACAGAGCATCTCGTGAAAAAGGATTAAAGCCAACATGGAAAAATGCAAAGCCAGTTTGGAAAATGGAAAAAGGAAAAGAAAATGGAAGGAAAGAGAAGAAGAAAAAACTGAGAAAGGAAGCTAATGGGCTAAGCGCTAATTAGCAAAGACCCAATCACCTGGAAAACAGAGCATCTCGTGAAAAAGGATTAAAGCCAACATGGAAAAATGCAAAGCCAGTTTGGAAAATGGAAAAAGGAAAAGAAAATGGAAGGAAAGAGAAAAAGAAAAAACTGAGAAAGGAAGCTAATGGGCTAAGCGCTAAATAGCAAAGACCCAATCACCTGGTGAACAGAACATCTCGTGAAAAAGGATTAAAGCCAACATGGAAAAATGTGCAGCCAGTTTGGAAAATGGAAAAAGGAAGAGAAAATGGTAAGTCTATGCCTGATGAAGGTTTATATTAACCGAAACGTTGCAACAGACTTACCGTTAAAAATGACGTCATGGGGATCTGTGAAAAGGCAAATGTCCTGCATTAATGAATGAAATCGAATGTCCTGCATTAATGAATGAAATCAGAAGTCACTGGCTAAAATGAAAAAAGGGGAAACACCCTCCATTTAAAAGGTCAAAAAGGGAAAGGGTTGCTAACAAGGGAAAGAGAGAGTGGGCAAATGTCCACTTCTCGCTAGCAAGAGAAAGAGAGAGTGGGCAAATGTCCAGTTCTCATCCGTAAAACAAAAAAAACACACGTTTAAGGGCAATTTTCCTGCCACTTGCCACCGGCGGCGGAGGAGATGTGAGTGCTTAGTGACTTGGAGTAGGCCAGTGCACAACGTGGGCTCCGGGCTTGTCTATATCTGAGTTTCCTTACCAATCCATAGCCCTAACCCTAACCCCAACCCCTCCCTAACCCTAACCCTAACCCCAACCCCTCCCTAACCCTAACCCTAACCCCTAACCCTAACCCCAACCCCTCCCTAACCCTAACCCCAACCCCACCCTAACCCTAACCCCAACCCCACCCTAACCCCAACCCCTCCCTAACCCTAACCCTAAACCCTAACCCTAAACCCAACCCTAATCCCCACTCGGATTTTGACATGGTTCCTGGAGCTGCGTCTATTTCCCCTAACCTAACCCAGCCCGTGCCACCCCGAGTTGCTGCACTTGCATGGCCTTCTGCATATTTCCTGAACTGGCTAACTTACCTGATAAGAGAGTGCCAATAATTCTAATTTCATGACCTGAGTGGCCAATTTTGAAAAACACTTATAGAGAATGGAATGTTCGATGAGCACTGTGTTTTTTGGGGGTGCCAGTTAAACCAGTGCCATTTGGGGGTGCCAGCTTATATA
Source organism: Silurus aristotelis (assembly GCF_946808225.1). Lineage (NCBI taxonomy): Eukaryota > Metazoa > Chordata > Actinopteri > Siluriformes > Siluridae > Silurus > Silurus aristotelis. Next base: position 2,478 of record NW_028149089.1, read on the forward strand.
AGAAATGTGTAAAACTGTGCAAGAAGGCCGGATGGCTAAGCACTAAATAGCATAATGTAAAACCGTGCTAGAAGGCCGGATGGCTAAGCACTAAATAGCAGAAATACTTATAGACAATGGAATGTTCGATGAGCACTGTGTTTTTTGGGGGTGCCAGTTAAACCAGTGCCATTTGGGGGTGCCAGTTTATAAAAAATTTGTAAAACTGTGCAGGAAGGCCGGATGGCTAAGCACTAAATAGCATAATGTAAAACTGTGCTAGAAGGCCGGATGGCTAAGCACTAAATAGCAGAAATACTTATAGACAATGGAATGTTCGATGAGCACTGTGTTTTTTGGGGGTGCCAGTTAAACCAGTGCCATTTGGGGGTGCCAGTTTATAAAAAATTTGTAAAACTGTGCAAGAAGGCCGGATGGCTAAGCACTAAATAGCAGAGTGTAAAACTGTGCAAGAAGGCCGGATGGCTAAGCACTAAATAGCAGAGGCCCAATTACTTGGCAAACAGAGTAGCTTGAAGGAAGATTTAAAGCCAGCTTTCGGGAAAGGTAGGGCCAGTTTGGGAAAAAGGAAAAGATATTGCCGCCTGAGAAGTGGGGGGAAAGAGAATAACGAAAGTACTTAGATGGGAAGCTGGTGGGCTAAGTGCTAAATAGCAGAGGCCCACTCACTTGGAAAACAGAGCAGCTGGGAGGATGTTTAAAGCCAGAATGGGGATAAGTAAAGCCAGCTTGGAAAAAGGAAAAGAAAATGGAAAAAGGAAAAGAAAATGGAGAGGCTAAGCCTGATTATGGACCAACAAAAACAAGATACAAACAAACAATGACGCATGAAACTGAATAACTTACCTGATGAGAGCGTTTGGAACAGCACTGAGTATGGGGGTGCCAATGTTTTCGAGCAGTGGGGGTGCCAATAGTCCAAATTTCAGGACATGAGTGGCCATTTTTTGAAAAATAATCTAAACAAAACTGAATGTTTAATTAACACTTTTTTTGGGGGGTGCAATTTTAACCAGTGCCATTTGGGGGTGCCATTTGACAAATTCTGTCTTTATCCACTGCCTGGACAAAGGAGGGAAAGAGAAGAAGAAAAAACTGAGAAAGGAAGCTAATGGGCTAAGCGCTAAATATCAAAGACCCAATCACCTGGAAAACAGAGCATCTCGTGAAAAAGGATTAAAGCCAACATGGAAAAATGCAAAGCCAGTTTGGAAAATGGAAAAAGGAAAAGAAAATGGAAGGAAAGAGAAGAAGAAAAAACTGAGAAAGGAAGCTAATGGGCTAAGCGCTAATTAGCAAAGACCCAATCACCTGGAAAACAGAGCATCTCGTGAAAAAGGATTAAAGCCAACATGGAAAAATGCAAAGCCAGTTTGGAAAATGGAAAAAGGAAAAGAAAATGGAAGGAAAGAGAAAAAGAAAAAACTGAGAAAGGAAGCTAATGGGCTAAGCGCTAAATAGCAAAGACCCAATCACCTGGTGAACAGAACATCTCGTGAAAAAGGATTAAAGCCAACATGGAAAAATGTGCAGCCAGTTTGGAAAATGGAAAAAGGAAGAGAAAATGGTAAGTCTATGCCTGATGAAGGTTTATATTAACCGAAACGTTGCAACAGACTTACCGTTAAAAATGACGTCATGGGGATCTGTGAAAAGGCAAATGTCCTGCATTAATGAATGAAATCGAATGTCCTGCATTAATGAATGAAATCAGAAGTCACTGGCTAAAATGAAAAAAGGGGAAACACCCTCCATTTAAAAGGTCAAAAAGGGAAAGGGTTGCTAACAAGGGAAAGAGAGAGTGGGCAAATGTCCACTTCTCGCTAGCAAGAGAAAGAGAGAGTGGGCAAATGTCCAGTTCTCATCCGTAAAACAAAAAAAACACACGTTTAAGGGCAATTTTCCTGCCACTTGCCACCGGCGGCGGAGGAGATGTGAGTGCTTAGTGACTTGGAGTAGGCCAGTGCACAACGTGGGCTCCGGGCTTGTCTATATCTGAGTTTCCTTACCAATCCATAGCCCTAACCCTAACCCCAACCCCTCCCTAACCCTAACCCTAACCCCAACCCCTCCCTAACCCTAACCCTAACCCCTAACCCTAACCCCAACCCCTCCCTAACCCTAACCCCAACCCCACCCTAACCCTAACCCCAACCCCACCCTAACCCCAACCCCTCCCTAACCCTAACCCTAAACCCTAACCCTAAACCCAACCCTAATCCCCACTCGGATTTTGACATGGTTCCTGGAGCTGCGTCTATTTCCCCTAACCTAACCCAGCCCGTGCCACCCCGAGTTGCTGCACTTGCATGGCCTTCTGCATATTTCCTGAACTGGCTAACTTACCTGATAAGAGAGTGCCAATAATTCTAATTTCATGACCTGAGTGGCCAATTTTGAAAAACACTTATAGAGAATGGAATGTTCGATGAGCACTGTGTTTTTTGGGGGTGCCAGTTAAACCAGTGCCATTTGGGGGTGCCAGCTTATATAAGAAATGTGTAAAACTGTGCAAGAAGGCCGGATGGCTAAGCACTAAATAGCATAATGTAAAACCGTGCTAGAAGGCCGGATGGCTAAGCACTAAATAGCAGAAATACTTATAGACAATGGAATGTTCGATGAGCACTGTGTTTTTTGGGGGTGCCAGTTAAACCAGTGCCATTTGGGGGTGCCAGTTTATAAAAAATTTGTAAAACTGTGCAGGAAGGCCGGATGGCTAAGCACTAAATAGCATAATGTAAAACTGTGCTAGAAGGCCGGATGGCTAAGCACTAAATAGCAGAAATACTTATAGACAATGGAATGTTCGATGAGCACTGTGTTTTTTGGGGGTGCCAGTTAAACCAGTGCCATTTGGGGGTGCCAGTTTATAAAAAATTTGTAAAACTGTGCAAGAAGGCCGGATGGCTAAGCACTAAATAGCAGAGTGTAAAACTGTGCAAGAAGGCCGGATGGCTAAGCACTAAATAGCAGAGGCCCAATTACTTGGCAAACAGAGTAGCTTGAAGGAAGATTTAAAGCCAGCTTTCGGGAAAGGTAGGGCCAGTTTGGGAAAAAGGAAAAGATATTGCCGCCTGAGAAGTGGGGGGAAAGAGAATAACGAAAGTACTTAGATGGGAAGCTGGTGGGCTAAGTGCTAAATAGCAGAGGCCCACTCACTTGGAAAACAGAGCAGCTGGGAGGATGTTTAAAGCCAGAATGGGGATAAGTAAAGCCAGCTTGGAAAAAGGAAAAGAAAATGGAAAAAGGAAAAGAAAATGGAGAGGCTAAGCCTGATTATGGACCAACAAAAACAAGATACAAACAAACAATGACGCATGAAACTGAATAACTTACCTGATGAGAGCGTTTGGAACAGCACTGAGTATGGGGGTGCCAATGTTTTCGAGCAGTGGGGGTGCCAATAGTCCAAATTTCAGGACATGAGTGGCCATTTTTTGAAAAATAATCTAAACAAAACTGAATGTTTAATTAACACTTTTTTTGGGGGGTGCAATTTTAACCAGTGCCATTTGGGGGTGCCATTTGACAAATTCTGTCTTTATCCACTGCCTGGACAAAGGAGGGAAAGAGAAGAAGAAAAAACTGAGAAAGGAAGCTAATGGGCTAAGCGCTAAATATCAAAGACCCAATCACCTGGAAAACAGAGCATCTCGTGAAAAAGGATTAAAGCCAACATGGAAAAATGCAAAGCCAGTTTGGAAAATGGAAAAAGGAAAAGAAAATGGAAGGAAAGAGAAGAAGAAAAAACTGAGAAAGGAAGCTAATGGGCTAAGCGCTAATTAGCAAAGACCCAATCACCTGGAAAACAGAGCATCTCGTGAAAAAGGATTAAAGCCAACATGGAAAAATGCAAAGCCAGTTTGGAAAATGGAAAAAGGAAAAGAAAATGGAAGGAAAGAGAAAAAGAAAAAACTGAGAAAGGAAGCTAATGGGCTAAGCGCTAAATAGCAAAGACCCAATCACCTGGTGAACAGAACATCTCGTGAAAAAGGATTAAAGCCAACATGGAAAAATGTGCAGCCAGTTTGGAAAATGGAAAAAGGAAGAGAAAATGGTAAGTCTATGCCTGATGAAGGTTTATATTAACCGAAACGTTGCAACAGACTTACCGTTAAAAATGACGTCATGGGGATCTGTGAAAAGGCAAATGTCCTGCATTAATGAATGAAATCGAATGTCCTGCATTAATGAATGAAATCAGAAGTCACTGGCTAAAATGAAAAAAGGGGAAACACCCTCCATTTAAAAGGTCAAAAAGGGAAAGGGTTGCTAACAAGGGAAAGAGAGAGTGGGCAAATGTCCACTTCTCGCTAGCAAGAGAAAGAGAGAGTGGGCAAATGTCCAGTTCTCATCCGTAAAACAAAAAAAACACACGTTTAAGGGCAATTTTCCTGCCACTTGCCACCGGCGGCGGAGGAGATGTGAGTGCTTAGTGACTTGGAGTAGGCCAGTGCACAACGTGGGCTCCGGGCTTGTCTATATCTGAGTTTCCTTACCAATCCATAGCCCTAACCCTAACCCCAACCCCTCCCTAACCCTAACCCTAACCCCAACCCCTCCCTAACCCTAACCCTAACCCCTAACCCTAACCCCAACCCCTCCCTAACCCTAACCCCAACCCCACCCTAACCCTAACCCCAACCCCACCCTAACCCCAACCCCTCCCTAACCCTAACCCTAAACCCTAACCCTAAACCCAACCCTAATCCCCACTCGGATTTTGACATGGTTCCTGGAGCTGCGTCTATTTCCCCTAACCTAACCCAGCCCGTGCCACCCCGAGTTGCTGCACTTGCATGGCCTTCTGCATATTTCCTGAACTGGCTAACTTACCTGATAAGAGAGTGCCAATAATTCTAATTTCATGACCTGAGTGGCCAATTTTGAAAAACACTTATAGAGAATGGAATGTTCGATGAGCACTGTGTTTTTTGGGGGTGCCAGTTAAACCAGTGCCATTTGGGGGTGCCAGCTTATATAAGAAATGTGTAAAACTGTGCAAGAAGGCCGGATGGCTAAGCACTAAATAGCATAATGTAAAACCGTGCTAGAAGGCCGGATGGCTAAGCACTAAATAGCAGAAATACTTATAGACAATGGAATGTTCGATGAGCACTGTGTTTTTTGGGGGTGCCAGTTAAACCAGTGCCATTTGGGGGTGCCAGTTTATAAAAAATTTGTAAAACTGTGCAGGAAGGCCGGATGGCTAAGCACTAAATAGCATAATGTAAAACTGTGCTAGAAGGCCGGATGGCTAAGCACTAAATAGCAGAAATACTTATAGACAATGGAATGTTCGATGAGCACTGTGTTTTTTGGGGGTGCCAGTTAAACCAGTGCCATTTGGGGGTGCCAGTTTATAAAAAATTTGTAAAACTGTGCAAGAAGGCCGGATGGCTAAGCACTAAATAGCAGAGTGTAAAACTGTGCAAGAAGGCCGGATGGCTAAGCACTAAATAGCAGAGGCCCAATTACTTGGCAAACAGAGTAGCTTGAAGGAAGATTTAAAGCCAGCTTTCGGGAAAGGTAGGGCCAGTTTGGGAAAAAGGAAAAGATATTGCCGCCTGAGAAGTGGGGGGAAAGAGAATAACGAAAGTACTTAGATGGGAAGCTGGTGGGCTAAGTGCTAAATAGCAGAGGCCCACTCACTTGGAAAACAGAGCAGCTGGGAGGATGTTTAAAGCCAGAATGGGGATAAGTAAAGCCAGCTTGGAAAAAGGAAAAGAAAATGGAAAAAGGAAAAGAAAATGGAGAGGCTAAGCCTGATTATGGACCAACAAAAACAAGATACAAACAAACAATGACGCATGAAACTGAATAACTTACCTGATGAGAGCGTTTGGAACAGCACTGAGTATGGGGGTGCCAATGTTTTCGAGCAGTGGGGGTGCCAATAGTCCAAATTTCAGGACATGAGTGGCCATTTTTTGAAAAATAATCTAAACAAAACTGAATGTTTAATTAACACTTTTTTTGGGGGGTGCAATTTTAACCAGTGCCATTTGGGGGTGCCATTTGACAAATTCTGTCTTTATCCACTGCCTGGACAAAGGAGGGAAAGAGAAGAAGAAAAAACTGAGAAAGGAAGCTAATGGGCTAAGCGCTAAATATCAAAGACCCAATCACCTGGAAAACAGAGCATCTCGTGAAAAAGGATTAAAGCCAACATGGAAAAATGCAAAGCCAGTTTGGAAAATGGAAAAAGGAAAAGAAAATGGAAGGAAAGAGAAGAAGAAAAAACTGAGAAAGGAAGCTAATGGGCTAAGCGCTAATTAGCAAAGACCCAATCACCTGGAAAACAGAGCATCTCGTGAAAAAGGATTAAAGCCAACATGGAAAAATGCAAAGCCAGTTTGGAAAATGGAAAAAGGAAAAGAAAATGGAAGGAAAGAGAAAAAGAAAAAACTGAGAAAGGAAGCTAATGGGCTAAGCGCTAAATAGCAAAGACCCAATCACCTGGTGAACAGAACATCTCGTGAAAAAGGATTAAAGCCAACATGGAAAAATGTGCAGCCAGTTTGGAAAATGGAAAAAGGAAGAGAAAATGGTAAGTCTATGCCTGATGAAGGTTTATATTAACCGAAACGTTGCAACAGACTTACCGTTAAAAATGACGTCATGGGGATCTGTGAAAAGGCAAATGTCCTGCATTAATGAATGAAATCGAATGTCCTGCATTAATGAATGAAATCAGAAGTCACTGGCTAAAATGAAAAAAGGGGAAACACCCTCCATTTAAAAGGTCAAAAAGGGAAAGGGTTGCTAACAAGGGAAAGAGAGAGTGGGCAAATGTCCACTTCTCGCTAGCAAGAGAAAGAGAGAGTGGGCAAATGTCCAGTTCTCATCCGTAAAACAAAAAAAACACACGTTTAAGGGCAATTTTCCTGCCACTTGTCACCGGCGGCGGAGGAGATGTGAGTGCTTAGTGACTTGGAGTAGGCCAGTGCACAACGTGGGCTCCGGGCTTGTCTATATCTGAGTTTCCTTACCAATCCATAGCCCTAACCCTAACCCCAACCCCTCCCTAACCCTAACCCTAACCCCAACCCCTCCCTAACCCTAACCCTAACCCCTAACCCTAACCCCAACCCCTCCCTAACCCTAACCCCAACCCCACCCTAACCCTAACCCCAACCCCACCCTAACCCCAACCCCTCCCTAACCCTAACCCTAAACCCTAACCCTAAACCCAACCCTAATCCCCACTCGGATTTTGACATGGTTCCTGGAGCTGCGTCTATTTCCCCTAACCTAACCCAGCCCGTGCCACCCCGAGTTGCTGCACTTGCATGGCCTTCTGCATATTTCCTGAACTGGCTAACTTACCTGATAAGAGAGTGCCAATAATTCTAATTTCATGACCTGAGTGGCCAATTTTGAAAAACACTTATAGAGAATGGAATGTTCGATGAGCACTGTGTTTTTTGGGGGTGCCAGTTAAACCAGTGCCATTTGGGGGTGCCAGCTTATATAAGAAATGTGTAAAACTGTGCAAGAAGGCCGGATGGCTAAGCACTAAATAGCATAATGTAAAACCGTGCTAGAAGGCCGGATGGCTAAGCACTAAATAGCAGAAATACTTATAGACAATGGAATGTTCGATGAGCACTGTGTTTTTTGGGGGTGCCAGTTAAACCAGTGCCATTTGGGGGTGCCAGTTTATAAAAAATTTGTAAAACTGTGCAGGAAGGCCGGATGGCTAAGCACTAAATAGCATAATGTAAAACTGTGCTAGAAGGCCGGATGGCTAAGCACTAAATAGCAGAAATACTTATAGACAATGGAATGTTCGATGAGCACTGTGTTTTTTGGGGGTGCCAGTTAAACCAGTGCCATTTGGGGGTGCCAGTTTATAAAAAATTTGTAAAACTGTGCAAGAAGGCCGGATGGCTAAGCACTAAATAGCAGAGTGTAAAACTGTGCAAGAAGGCCGGATGGCTAAGCACTAAATAGCAGAGGCCCAATTACTTGGCAAACAGAGTAGCTTGAAGGAAGATTTAAAGCCAGCTTTCGGGAAAGGTAGGGCCAGTTTGGGAAAAAGGAAAAGATATTGCCGCCTGAGAAGTGGGGGGAAAGAGAATAACGAAAGTACTTAGATGGGAAGCTGGTGGGCTAAGTGCTAAATAGCAGAGGCCCACTCACTTGGAAAACAGAGCAGCTGGGAGGATGTTTAAAGCCAGAATGGGGATAAGTAAAGCCAGCTTGGAAAAAGGAAAAGAAAATGGAAAAAGGAAAAGAAAATGGAGAGGCTAAGCCTGATTATGGACCAACAAAAACAAGATACAAACAAACAATGACGCATGAAACTGAATAACTTACCTGATGAGAGCGTTTGGAACAGCACTGAGTATGGGGGTGCCAATGTTTTCGAGCAGTGGGGGTGCCAATAGTCCAAATTTCAGGACATGAGTGGCCATTTTTTGAAAAATAATCTAAACAAAACTGAATGTTTAATTAACACTTTTTTTGGGGGGTGCAATTTTAACCAGTGCCATTTGGGGGTGCCATTTGACAAATTCTGTCTTTATCCACTGCCTGGACAAAGGAGGGAAAGAGAAGAAGAAAAAACTGAGAAAGGAAGCTAATGGGCTAAGCGCTAAATATCAAAGACCCAATCACCTGGAAAACAGAGCATCTCGTGAAAAAGGATTAAAGCCAACATGGAAAAATGCAAAGCCAGTTTGGAAAATGGAAAAAGGAAAAGAAAATGGAAGGAAAGAGAAGAAGAAAAAACTGAGAAAGGAAGCTAATGGGCTAAGCGCTAATTAGCAAAGACCCAATCACCTGGAAAACAGAGCATCTCGTGAAAAAGGATTAAAGCCAACATGGAAAAATGCAAAGCCAGTTTGGAAAATGGAAAAAGGAAAAGAAAATGGAAGGAAAGAGAAAAAGAAAAAACTGAGAAAGGAAGCTAATGGGCTAAGCGCTAAATAGCAAAGACCCAATCACCTGGTGAACAGAACATCTCGTGAAAAAGGATTAAAGCCAACATGGAAAAATGTGCAGCCAGTTTGGAAAATGGAAAAAGGAAGAGAAAATGGTAAGTCTATGCCTGATGAAGGTTTATATTAACCGAAACGTTGCAACAGACTTACCGTTAAAAATGACGTCATGGGGATCTGTGAAAAGGCAAATGTCCTGCATTAATGAATGAAATCGAATGTCCTGCATTAATGAATGAAATCAGAAGTCACTGGCTAAAATGAAAAAAGGGGAAACACCCTCCATTTAAAAGGTCAAAAAGGGAAAGGGTTGCTAACAAGGGAAAGAGAGAGTGGGCAAATGTCCACTTCTCGCTAGCAAGAGAAAGAGAGAGTGGGCAAATGTCCAGTTCTCATCCGTAAAACAAAAAAAACACACGTTTAAGGGCAATTTTCCTGCCACTTGCCACCGGCGGCGGAGGAGATGTGAGTGCTTAGTGACTTGGAGTAGGCCAGTGCACAACGTGGGCTCCGGGCTTGTCTATATCTGAGTTTCCTTACCAATCCATAGCCCTAACCCTAACCCCAACCCCTCCCTAACCCTAACCCTAACCCCAACCCCTCCCTAACCCTAACCCTAACCCCTAACCCTAACCCCAACCCCTCCCTAACCCTAACCCCAACCCCACCCTAACCCTAACCCCAACCCCACCCTAACCCCAACCCCTCCCTAACCCTAACCCTAAACCCTAACCCTAAACCCAACCCTAATCCCCACTCGGATTTTGACATGGTTCCTGGAGCTGCGTCTATTTCCCCTAACCTAACCCAGCCCGTGCCACCCCGAGTTGCTGCACTTGCATGGCCTTCTGCATATTTCCTGAACTGGCTAACTTACCTGATAAGAGAGTGCCAATAATTCTAATTTCATGACCTGAGTGGCCAATTTTGAAAAACACTTATAGAGAATGGAATGTTCGATGAGCACTGTGTTTTTTGGGGGTGCCAGTTAAACCAGTGCCATTTGGGGGTGCCAGCTTATATAAGAAATGTGTAAAACTGTGCAAGAAGGCCGGATGGCTAAGCACTAAATAGCATAATGTAAAACCGTGCTAGAAGGCCGGATGGCTAAGCACTAAATAGCAGAAATACTTATAGACAATGGAATGTTCGATGAGCACTGTGTTTTTTGGGGGTGCCAGTTAAACCAGTGCCATTTGGGGGTGCCAGTTTATAAAAAATTTGTAAAACTGTGCAGGAAGGCCGGATGGCTAAGCACTAAATAGCATAATGTAAAACTGTGCTAGAAGGCCGGATGGCTAAGCACTAAATAGCAGAAATACTTATAGACAATGGAATGTTCGATGAGCACTGTGTTTTTTGGGGGTGCCAGTTAAACCAGTGCCATTTGGGGGTGCCAGTTTATAAAAAATTTGTAAAACTGTGCAAGAAGGCCGGATGGCTAAGCACTAAATAGCAGAGTGTAAAACTGTGCAAGAAGGCCGGATGGCTAAGCACTAAATAGCAGAGGCCCAATTACTTGGCAAACAGAGTAGCTTGAAGGAAGATTTAAAGCCAGCTTTCGGGAAAGGTAGGGCCAGTTTGGGAAAAAGGAAAAGATATTGCCGCCTGAGAAGTGGGGGGAAAGAGAATAACGAAAGTACTTAGATGGGAAGCTGGTGGGCTAAGTGCTAAATAGCAGAGGCCCACTCACTTGGAAAACAGAGCAGCTGGGAGGATGTTTAAAGCCAGAATGGGGATAAGTAAAGCCAGCTTGGAAAAAGGAAAAGAAAATGGAAAAAGGAAAAGAAAATGGAGAGGCTAAGCCTGATTATGGACCAACAAAAACAAGATACAAACAAACAATGACGCATGAAACTGAATAACTTACCTGATGAGAGCGTTTGGAACAGCACTGAGTATGGGGGTGCCAATGTTTTCGAGCAGTGGGGGTGCCAATAGTCCAAATTTCAGGACATGAGTGGCCATTTTTTGAAAAATAATCTAAACAAAACTGAATGTTTAATTAACACTTTTTTTGGGGGGTGCAATTTTAACCAGTGCCATTTGGGGGTGCCATTTGACAAATTCTGTCTTTATCCACTGCCTGGACAAAGGAGGGAAAGAGAAGAAGAAAAAACTGAGAAAGGAAGCTAATGGGCTAAGCGCTAAATATCAAAGACCCAATCACCTGGAAAACAGAGCATCTCGTGAAAAAGGATTAAAGCCAACATGGAAAAATGCAAAGCCAGTTTGGAAAATGGAAAAAGGAAAAGAAAATGGAAGGAAAGAGAAGAAGAAAAAACTGAGAAAGGAAGCTAATGGGCTAAGCGCTAATTAGCAAAGACCCAATCACCTGGAAAACAGAGCATCTCGTGAAAAAGGATTAAAGCCAACATGGAAAAATGCAAAGCCAGTTTGGAAAATGGAAAAAGGAAAAGAAAATGGAAGGAAAGAGAAAAAGAAAAAACTGAGAAAGGAAGCTAATGGGCTAAGCGCTAAATAGCAAAGACCCAATCACCTGGTGAACAGAACATCTCGTGAAAAAGGATTAAAGCCAACATGGAAAAATGTGCAGCCAGTTTGGAAAATGGAAAAAGGAAGAGAAAATGGTAAGTCTATGCCTGATGAAGGTTTATATTAACCGAAACGTTGCAACAGACTTACCGTTAAAAATGACGTCATGGGGATCTGTGAAAAGGCAAATGTCCTGCATTAATGAATGAAATCGAATGTCCTGCAATAATGAATGAAATCAGAAGTCACTGGCTAAAATGAAAAAAGGGGAAACACCCTCCATTTAAAAGGTCAAAAAGGGAAAGGGTTGCTAACAAGGGAAAGAGAGAGTGGGCAAATGTCCACTTCTCGCTAGCAAGAGAAAGAGAGAGTGGGCAAATGTCCAGTTCTCATCCGTAAAACAAAAAAAACACACGTTTAAGGGCAATTTTCCTGCCACTTGCCACCGGCGGCGGAGGAGATGTGAGTGCTTAGTGACTTGGAGTAGGCCAGTGCACAACGTGGGCTCCGGGCTTGTCTATATCTGAGTTTCCTTACCAATCCATAGCCCTAACCCTAACCCCAACCCCTCCCTAACCCTAACCCTAACCCCAACCCCTCCCTAACCCTAACCCTAACCCCTAACCCTAACCCCAACCCCTCCCTAACCCTAACCCCAACCCCACCCTAACCCTAACCCCAACCCCACCCTAACCCCAACCCCTCCCTAACCCTAACCCTAAACCCTAACCCTAAACCCAACCCTAATCCCCACTCGGATTTTGACATGGTTCCTGGAGCTGCGTCTATTTCCCCTAACCTAACCCAGCCCGTGCCACCCCGAGTTGCTGCACTTGCATGGCCTTCTGCATATTTCCTGAACTGGCTAACTTACCTGATAAGAGAGTGCCAATAATTCTAATTTCATGACCTGAGTGGCCAATTTTGAAAAACACTTATAGAGAATGGAATGTTCGATGAGCACTGTGTTTTTTGGGGGTGCCAGTTAAACCAGTGCCATTTGGGGGTGCCAGCTTATATAAGAAATGTGTAAAACTGTGCAAGAAGGCCGGATGGCTAAGCACTAAATAGCATAATGTAAAACCGTGCTAGAAGGCCGGATGGCTAAGCACTAAATAGCAGAAATACTTATAGACAATGGAATGTTCGATGAGCACTGTGTTTTTTGGGGGTGCCAGTTAAACCAGTGCCATTTGGGGGTGCCAGTTTATAAAAAATTTGTAAAACTGTGCAGGAAGGCCGGATGGCTAAGCACTAAATAGCATAATGTAAAACTGTGCTAGAAGGCCGGATGGCTAAGCACTAAATAGCAGAAATACTTATAGACAATGGAATGTTCGATGAGCACTGTGTTTTTTGGGGGTGCCAGTTAAACCAGTGCCATTTGGGGGTGCCAGTTTATAAAAAATTTGTAAAACTGTGCAAGAAGGCCGGATGGCTAAGCACTAAATAGCAGAGTGTAAAACTGTGCAAGAAGGCCGGATGGCTAAGCACTAAATAGCAGAGGCCCAATTACTTGGCAAACAGAGTAGCTTGAAGGAAGATTTAAAGCCAGCTTTCGGGAAAGGTAGGGCCAGTTTGGGAAAAAGGAAAAGATATTGCCGCCTGAGAAGTGGGGGGAAAGAGAATAACGAAAGTACTTAGATGGGAAGCTGGTGGGCTAAGTGCTAAATAGCAGAGGCCCACTCACTTGGAAAACAGAGCAGCTGGGAGGATGTTTAAAGCCAGAATGGGGATAAGTAAAGCCAGCTTGGAAAAAGGAAAAGAAAATGGAAAAAGGAAAAGAAAATGGAGAGGCTAAGCCTGATTATGGACCAACAAAAACAAGATACAAACAAACAATGACGCATGAAACTGAATAACTTACCTGATGAGAGCGTTTGGAACAGCACTGAGTATGGGGGTGCCAATGTTTTCGAGCAGTGGGGGTGCCAATAGTCCAAATTTCAGGACATGAGTGGCCATTTTTTGAAAAATAATCTAAACAAAACTGAATGTTTAATTAACACTTTTTTTGGGGGGTGCAATTTTAACCAGTGCCATTTGGGGGTGCCATTTGACAAATTCTGTCTTTATCCACTGCCTGGACAAAGGAGGGAAAGAGAAGAAGAAAAAACTGAGAAAGGAAGCTAATGGGCTAAGCGCTAAATATCAAAGACCCAATCACCTGGAAAACAGAGCATCTCGTGAAAAAGGATTAAAGCCAACATGGAAAAATGCAAAGCCAGTTTGGAAAATGGAAAAAGGAAAAGAAAATGGAAGGAAAGAGAAGAAGAAAAAACTGAGAAAGGAAGCTAATGGGCTAAGCGCTAATTAGCAAAGACCCAATCACCTGGAAAACAGAGCATCTCGTGAAAAAGGATTAAAGCCAACATGGAAAAATGCAAAGCCAGTTTGGAAAATGGAAAAAGGAAAAGAAAATGGAAGGAAAGAGAAAAAGAAAAAACTGAGAAAGGAAGCTAATGGGCTAAGCGCTAAATAGCAAAGACCCAATCACCTGGTGAACAGAACATCTCGTGAAAAAGGATTAAAGCCAACATGGAAAAATGTGCAGCCAGTTTGGAAAATGGAAAAAGGAAGAGAAAATGGTAAGTCTATGCCTGATGAAGGTTTATATTAACCGAAACGTTGCAACAGACTTACCGTTAAAAATGACGTCATGGGGATCTGTGAAAAGGCAAATGTCCTGCATTAATGAATGAAATCGAATGTCCTGCATTAATGAATGAAATCAGAAGTCACTGGCTAAAATGAAAAAAGGGGAAACACCCTCCATTTAAAAGGTCAAAAAGGGAAAGGGTTGCTAACAAGGGAAAGAGAGAGTGGGCAAATGTCCACTTCTCGCTAGCAAGAGAAAGAGAGAGTGGGCAAATGTCCAGTTCTCATCCGTAAAACAAAAAAAACACACGTTTAAGGGCAATTTTCCTGCCACTTGCCACCGGCGGCGGAGGAGATGTGAGTGCTTAGTGACTTGGAGTAGGCCAGTGCACAACGTGGGCTCCGGGCTTGTCTATATCTGAGTTTCCTTACCAATCCATAGCCCTAACCCTAACCCCAACCCCTCCCTAACCCTAACCCTAACCCCAACCCCTCCCTAACCCTAACCCTAACCCCTAACCCTAACCCCAACCCCTCCCTAACCCTAACCCCAACCCCACCCTAACCCTAACCCCAACCCCACCCTAACCCCAACCCCTCCCTAACCCTAACCCTAAACCCAACCCTAATCCCCACTCGGATTTTGACATGGTTCCTGGAGCTGCGTCTATTTCCCCTAACCTAACCCAGCCCGTGCCACCCCGAGTTGCTGCACTTGCATGGCCTTCTGCATATTTCCTGAACTGGCTAACTTACCTGATAAGAGAGTGCCAATAATTCTAATTTCATGACCTGAGTGGCCAATTTTGAAAAACACTTATAGAGAATGGAATGTTCGATGAGCACTGTGTTTTTTGGGGGTGCCAGTTAAACCAGTGCCATTTGGGGGTGCCAGCTTATATAAGAAATGTGTAAAACTGTGCAAGAAGGCCGGATGGCTAAGCACTAAATAGCATAATGTAAAACCGTGCTAGAAGGCCGGATGGCTAAGCACTAAATAGCAGAAATACTTATAGACAATGGAATGTTCGATGAGCACTGTGTTTTTTGGGGGTGCCAGTTAAACCAGTGCCATTTGGGGGTGCCAGTTTATAAAAAATTTGTAAAACTGTGCAGGAAGGCCGGATGGCTAAGCACTAAATAGCATAATGTAAAACTGTGCTAGAAGGCCGGATGGCTAAGCACTAAATAGCAGAAATACTTATAGACAATGGAATGTTCGATGAGCACTGTGTTTTTTGGGGGTGCCAGTTAAACCAGTGCCATTTGGGGGTGCCAGTTTATAAAAAATTTGTAAAACTGTGCAAGAAGGCCGGATGGCTAAGCACTAAATAGCAGAGTGTAAAACTGTGCAAGAAGGCCGGATGGCTAAGCACTAAATAGCAGAGGCCCAATTACTTGGCAAACAGAGTAGCTTGAAGGAAGATTTAAAGCCAGCTTTCGGGAAAGGTAGGGCCAGTTTGGGAAAAAGGAAAAGATATTGCCGCCTGAGAAGTGGGGGGAAAGAGAATAACGAAAGTACTTAGATGGGAAGCTGGTGGGCTAAGTGCTAAATAGCAGAGGCCCACTCACTTGGAAAACAGAGCAGCTGGGAGGATGTTTAAAGCCAGAATGGGGATAAGTAAAGCCAGCTTGGAAAAAGGAAAAGAAAATGGAAAAAGGAAAAGAAAATGGAGAGGCTAAGCCTGATTATGGACCAACAAAAACAAGATACAAACAAACAATGACGCATGAAACTGAATAACTTACCTGATGAGAGCGTTTGGAACAGCACTGAGTATGGGGGTGCCAATGTTTTCGAGCAGTGGGGGTGCCAATAGTCCAAATTTCAGGACATGAGTGGCCATTTTTTGAAAAATAATCTAAACAAAACTGAATGTTTAATTAACACTTTTTTTGGGGGGTGCAATTTTAACCAGTGCCATTTGGGGGTGCCATTTGACAAATTCTGTCTTTATCCACTGCCTGGACAAAGGAGGGAAAGAGAAGAAGAAAAAACTGAGAAAGGAAGCTAATGGGCTAAGCGCTAAATATCAAAGACCCAATCACCTGGAAAACAGAGCATCTCGTGAAAAAGGATTAAAGCCAACATGGAAAAATGCAAAGCCAGTTTGGAAAATGGAAAAAGGAAAAGAAAATGGAAGGAAAGAGAAGAAGAAAAAACTGAGAAAGGAAGCTAATGGGCTAAGCGCTAATTAGCAAAGACCCAATCACCTGGAAAACAGAGCATCTCGTGAAAAAGGATTAAAGCCAACATGGAAAAATGCAAAGCCAGTTTGGAAAATGGAAAAAGGAAAAGAAAATGGAAGGAAAGAGAAAAAGAAAAAACTGAGAAAGGAAGCTAATGGGCTAAGCGCTAAATAGCAAAGACCCAATCACCTGGTGAACAGAACATCTCGTGAAAAAGGATTAAAGCCAACATGGAAAAATGTGCAGCCAGTTTGGAAAATGGAAAAAGGAAGAGAAAATGGTAAGTCTATGCCTGATGAAGGTTTATATTAACCGAAACGTTGCAACAGACTTACCGTTAAAAATGACGTCATGGGGATCTGTGAAAAGGCAAATGTCCTGCATTAATGAATGAAATCGAATGTCCTGCATTAATGAATGAAATCAGAAGTCACTGGCTAAAATGAAAAAAGGGGAAACACCCTCCATTTAAAAGGTCAAAAAGGGAAAGGGTTGCTAACAAGGGAAAGAGAGAGTGGGCAAATGTCCACTTCTCGCTAGCAAGAGAAAGAGAGAGTGGGCAAATGTCCAGTTCTCATCCGTAAAACAAAAAAAACACACGTTTAAGGGCAATTTTCCTGCCACTTGCCACCGGCGGCGGAGGAGATGTGAGTGCTTAGTGACTTGGAGTAGGCCAGTGCACAACGTGGGCTCCGGGCTTGTCTATATCTGAGTTTCCTTACCAATCCATAGCCCTAACCCTAACCCCAACCCCTCCCTAACCCTAACCCTAACCCCAACCCCTCCCTAACCCTAACCCTAACCCCTAACCCTAACCCCAACCCCTCCCTAACCCTAACCCCAACCCCACCCTAACCCTAACCCCAACCCCACCCTAACCCCAACCCCTCCCTAACCCTAACCCTAAACCCTAACCCTAAACCCAACCCTAATCCCCACTCGGATTTTGACATGGTTCCTGGAGCTGCGTCTATTTCCCCTAACCTAACCCAGCCCGTGCCACCCCGAGTTGCTGCACTTGCATGGCCTTCTGCATATTTCCTGAACTGGCTAACTTACCTGATAAGAGAGTGCCAATAATTCTAATTTCATGACCTGAGTGGCCAATTTTGAAAAACACTTATAGAGAATGGAATGTTCGATGAGCACTGTGTTTTTTGGGGGTGCCAGTTAAACCAGTGCCATTTGGGGGTGCCAGCTTATATAAGAAATGTGTAAAACTGTGCAAGAAGGCCGGATGGCTAAGCACTAAATAGCATAATGTAAAACCGTGCTAGAAGGCCGGATGGCTAAGCACTAAATAGCAGAAATACTTATAGACAATGGAATGTTCGATGAGCACTGTGTTTTTTGGGGGTGCCAGTTAAACCAGTGCCATTTGGGGGTGCCAGTTTATAAAAAATTTGTAAAACTGTGCAGGAAGGCCGGATGGCTAAGCACTAAATAGCATAATGTAAAACTGTGCTAGAAGGCCGGATGGCTAAGCACTAAATAGCAGAAATACTTATAGACAATGGAATGTTCGATGAGCACTGTGTTTTTTGGGGGTGCCAGTTAAACCAGTGCCATTTGGGGGTGCCAGTTTATAAAAAATTTGTAAAACTGTGCAAGAAGGCCGGATGGCTAAGCACTAAATAGCAGAGTGTAAAACTGTGCAAGAAGGCCGGATGGCTAAGCACTAAATAGCAGAGGCCCAATTACTTGGCAAACAGAGTAGCTTGAAGGAAGATTTAAAGCCAGCTTTCGGGAAAGGTAGGGCCAGTTTGGGAAAAAGGAAAAGATATTGCCGCCTGAGAAGTGGGGGGAAAGAGAATAACGAAAGTACTTAGATGGGAAGCTGGTGGGCTAAGTGCTAAATAGCAGAGGCCCACTCACTTGGAAAACAGAGCAGCTGGGAGGATGTTTAAAGCCAGAATGGGGATAAGTAAAGCCAGCTTGGAAAAAGGAAAAGAAAATGGAAAAAGGAAAAGAAAATGGAGAGGCTAAGCCTGATTATGGACCAACAAAAACAAGATACAAACAAACAATGACGCATGAAACTGAATAACTTACCTGATGAGAGCGTTTGGAACAGCACTGAGTATGGGGGTGCCAATGTTTTCGAGCAGTGGGGGTGCCAATAGTCCAAATTTCAGGACATGAGTGGCCATTTTTTGAAAAATAATCTAAACAAAACTGAATGTTTAATTAACACTTTTTTTGGGGGGTGCAATTTTAACCAGTGCCATTTGGGGGTGCCATTTGACAAATTCTGTCTTTATCCACTGCCTGGACAAAGGAGGGAAAGAGAAGAAGAAAAAACTGAGAAAGGAAGCTAATGGGCTAAGCGCTAAATATCAAAGACCCAATCACCTGGAAAACAGAGCATCTCGTGAAAAAGGATTAAAGCCAACATGGAAAAATGCAAAGCCAGTTTGGAAAATGGAAAAAGGAAAAGAAAATGGAAGGAAAGAGAAGAAGAAAAAACTGAGAAAGGAAGCTAATGGGCTAAGCGCTAATTAGCAAAGACCCAATCACCTGGAAAACAGAGCATCTCGTGAAAAAGGATTAAAGCCAACATGGAAAAATGCAAAGCCAGTTTGGAAAATGGAAAAAGGAAAAGAAAATGGAAGGAAAGAGAAAAAGAAAAAACTGAGAAAGGAAGCTAATGGGCTAAGCGCTAAATAGCAAAGACCCAATCACCTGGTGAACAGAACATCTCGTGAAAAAGGATTAAAGCCAACATGGAAAAATGTGCAGCCAGTTTGGAAAATGGAAAAAGGAAGAGAAAATGGTAAGTCTATGCCTGATGAAGGTTTATATTAACCGAAACGTTGCAACAGACTTACCGTTAAAAATGACGTCATGGGGATCTGTGAAAAGGCAAATGTCCTGCATTAATGAATGAAATCGAATGTCCTGCATTAATGAATGAAATCAGAAGTCACTGGCTAAAATGAAAAAAGGGGAAACACCCTCCATTTAAAAGGTCAAAAAGGGAAAGGGTTGCTAACAAGGGAAAGAGAGAGTGGGCAAATGTCCACTTCTCGCTAGCAAGAGAAAGAGAGAGTGGGCAAATGTCCAGTTCTCATCCGTAAAACAAAAAAAACACACGTTTAAGGGCAATTTTCCTGCCACTTGCCACCGGCGGCGGAGGAGATGTGAGTGCTTAGTGACTTGGAGTAGGCCAGTGCACAACGTGGGCTCCGGGCTTGTCTATATCTGAGTTTCCTTACCAATCCATAGCCCTAACCCTAACCCCAACCCCTCCCTAACCCTAACCCTAACCCCAACCCCTCCCTAACCCTAACCCTAACCCCTAACCCTAACCCCAACCCCTCCCTAACCCTAACCCCAACCCCACCCTAACCCTAACCCCAACCCCACCCTAACCCCAACCCCTCCCTAACCCTAACCCTAAACCCTAACCCTAAACCCAACCCTAATCCCCACTCGGATTTTGACATGGTTCCTGGAGCTGCGTCTATTTCCCCTAACCTAACCCAGCCCGTGCCACCCCGAGTTGCTGCACTTGCATGGCCTTCTGCATATTTCCTGAACTGGCTAACTTACCTGATAAGAGAGTGCCAATAATTCTAATTTCATGACCTGAGTGGCCAATTTTGAAAAACACTTATAGAGAATGGAATGTTCGATGAGCACTGTGTTTTTTGGGGGTGCCAGTTAAACCAGTGCCATTTGGGGGTGCCAGCTTATATAAGAAATGTGTAAAACTGTGCAAGAAGGCCGGATGGCTAAGCACTAAATAGCATAATGTAAAACCGTGCTAGAAGGCCGGATGGCTAAGCACTAAATAGCAGAAATACTTATAGACAATGGAATGTTCGATGAGCACTGTGTTTTTTGGGGGTGCCAGTTAAACCAGTGCCATTTGGGGGTGCCAGTTTATAAAAAATTTGTAAAACTGTGCAGGAAGGCCGGATGGCTAAGCACTAAATAGCATAATGTAAAACTGTGCTAGAAGGCCGGATGGCTAAGCACTAAATAGCAGAAATACTTATAGACAATGGAATGTTCGATGAGCACTGTGTTTTTTGGGGGTGCCAGTTAAACCAGTGCCATTTGGGGGTGCCAGTTTATAAAAAATTTGTAAAACTGTGCAAGAAGGCCGGATGGCTAAGCACTAAATAGCAGAGTGTAAAACTGTGCAAGAAGGCCGGATGGCTAAGCACTAAATAGCAGAGGCCCAATTACTTGGCAAACAGAGTAGCTTGAAGGAAGATTTAAAGCCAGCTTTCGGGAAAGGTAGGGCCAGTTTGGGAAAAAGGAAAAGATATTGCCGCCTGAGAAGTGGGGGGAAAGAGAATAACGAAAGTACTTAGATGGGAAGCTGGTGGGCTAAGTGCTAAATAGCAGAGGCCCACTCACTTGGAAAACAGAGCAGCTGGGAGGATGTTTAAAGCCAGAATGGGGATAAGTAAAGCCAGCTTGGAAAAAGGAAAAGAAAATGGAAAAAGGAAAAGAAAATGGAGAGGCTAAGCCTGATTATGGACCAACAAAAACAAGATACAAACAAACAATGACGCATGAAACTGAATAACTTACCTGATGAGAGCGTTTGGAACAGCACTGAGTATGGGGGTGCCAATGTTTTCGAGCAGTGGGGGTGCCAATAGTCCAAATTTCAGGACATGAGTGGCCATTTTTTGAAAAATAATCTAAACAAAACTGAATGTTTAATTAACACTTTTTTTGGGGGGTGCAATTTTAACCAGTGCCATTTGGGGGTGCCATTTGACAAATTCTGTCTTTATCCACTGCCTGGACAAAGGAGGGAAAGAGAAGAAGAAAAAACTGAGAAAGGAAGCTAATGGGCTAAGCGCTAAATATCAAAGACCCAATCACCTGGAAAACAGAGCATCTCGTGAAAAAGGATTAAAGCCAACATGGAAAAATGCAAAGCCAGTTTGGAAAATGGAAAAAGGAAAAGAAAATGGAAGGAAAGAGAAGAAGAAAAAACTGAGAAAGGAAGCTAATGGGCTAAGCGCTAATTAGCAAAGACCCAATCACCTGGAAAACAGAGCATCTCGTGAAAAAGGATTAAAGCCAACATGGAAAAATGCAAAGCCAGTTTGGAAAATGGAAAAAGGAAAAGAAAATGGAAGGAAAGAGAAAAAGAAAAAACTGAGAAAGGAAGCTAATGGGCTAAGCGCTAAATAGCAAAGACCCAATCACCTGGTGAACAGAACATCTCGTGAAAAAGGATTAAAGCCAACATGGAAAAATGTGCAGCCAGTTTGGAAAATGGAAAAAGGAAGAGAAAATGGTAAGTCTATGCCTGATGAAGGTTTATATTAACCGAAACGTTGCAACAGACTTACCGTTAAAAATGACGTCATGGGGATCTGTGAAAAGGCAAATGTCCTGCATTAATGAATGAAATCGAATGTCCTGCATTAATGAATGAAATCAGAAGTCACTGGCTAAAATGAAAAAAGGGGAAACACCCTCCATTTAAAAGGTCAAAAAGGGAAAGGGTTGCTAACAAGGGAAAGAGAGAGTGGGCAAATGTCCACTTCTCGCTAGCAAGAGAAAGAGAGAGTGGGCAAATGTCCAGTTCTCATCCGTAAAACAAAAAAAACACACGTTTAAGGGCAATTTTCCTGCCACTTGCCACCGGCGGCGGAGGAGATGTGAGTGCTTAGTGACTTGGAGTAGGCCAGTGCACAACGTGGGCTCCGGGCTTGTCTATATCTGAGTTTCCTTACCAATCCATAGCCCTAACCCTAACCCCAACCCCTCCCTAACCCTAACCCTAACCCCAACCCCTCCCTAACCCTAACCCTAACCCCTAACCCTAACCCCAACCCCTCCCTAACCCTAACCCCAACCCCACCCTAACCCTAACCCCAACCCCACCCTAACCCCAACCCCTCCCTAACCCTAACCCTAAACCCTAACCCTAAACCCAACCCTAATCCCCACTCGGATTTTGACATGGTTCCTGGAGCTGCGTCTATTTCCCCTAACCTAACCCAGCCCGTGCCACCCCGAGTTGCTGCACTTGCATGGCCTTCTGCATATTTCCTGAACTGGCTAACTTACCTGATAAGAGAGTGCCAATAATTCTAATTTCATGACCTGAGTGGCCAATTTTGAAAAACACTTATAGAGAATGGAATGTTCGATGAGCACTGTGTTTTTTGGGGGTGCCAGTTAAACCAGTGCCATTTGGGGGTGCCAGCTTATATAAGAAATGTGTAAAACTGTGCAAGAAGGCCGGATGGCTAAGCACTAAATAGCATAATGTAAAACCGTGCTAGAAGGCCGGATGGCTAAGCACTAAATAGCAGAAATACTTATAGACAATGGAATGTTCGATGAGCACTGTGTTTTTTGGGGGTGCCAGTTAAACCAGTGCCATTTGGGGGTGCCAGTTTATAAAAAATTTGTAAAACTGTGCAGGAAGGCCGGATGGCTAAGCACTAAATAGCATAATGTAAAACTGTGCTAGAAGGCCGGATGGCTAAGCACTAAATAGCAGAAATACTTATAGACAATGGAATGTTCGATGAGCACTGTGTTTTTTGGGGGTGCCAGTTAAACCAGTGCCATTTGGGGGTGCCAGTTTATAAAAAATTTGTAAAACTGTGCAAGAAGGCCGGATGGCTAAGCACTAAATAGCAGAGTGTAAAACTGTGCAAGAAGGCCGGATGGCTAAGCACTAAATAGCAGAGGCCCAATTACTTGGCAAACAGAGTAGCTTGAAGGAAGATTTAAAGCCAGCTTTCGGGAAAGGTAGGGCCAGTTTGGGAAAAAGGAAAAGATATTGCCGCCTGAGAAGTGGGGGGAAAGAGAATAACGAAAGTACTTAGATGGGAAGCTGGTGGGCTAAGTGCTAAATAGCAGAGGCCCACTCACTTGGAAAACAGAGCAGCTGGGAGGATGTTTAAAGCCAGAATGGGGATAAGTAAAGCCAGCTTGGAAAAAGGAAAAGAAAATGGAAAAAGGAAAAGAAAATGGAGAGGCTAAGCCTGATTATGGACCAACAAAAACAAGATACAAACAAACAATGACGCATGAAACTGAATAACTTACCTGATGAGAGCGTTTGGAACAGCACTGAGTATGGGGGTGCCAATGTTTTCGAGCAGTGGGGGTGCCAATAGTCCAAATTTCAGGACATGAGTGGCCATTTTTTGAAAAATAATCTAAACAAAACTGAATGTTTAATTAACACTTTTTTTGGGGGGTGCAATTTTAACCAGTGCCATTTGGGGGTGCCATTTGACAAATTCTGTCTTTATCCACTGCCTGGACAAAGGAGGGAAAGAGAAGAAGAAAAAACTGAGAAAGGAAGCTAATGGGCTAAGCGCTAAATATCAAAGACCCAATCACCTGGAAAACAGAGCATCTCGTGAAAAAGGATTAAAGCCAACATGGAAAAATGCAAAGCCAGTTTGGAAAATGGAAAAAGGAAAAGAAAATGGAAGGAAAGAGAAGAAGAAAAAACTGAGAAAGGAAGCTAATGGGCTAAGCGCTAATTAGCAAAGACCCAATCACCTGGAAAACAGAGCATCTCGTGAAAAAGGATTAAAGCCAACATGGAAAAATGCAAAGCCAGTTTGGAAAATGGAAAAAGGAAAAGAAAATGGAAGGAAAGAGAAAAAGAAAAAACTGAGAAAGGAAGCTAATGGGCTAAGCGCTAAATAGCAAAGACCCAATCACCTGGTGAACAGAACATCTCGTGAAAAAGGATTAAAGCCAACATGGAAAAATGTGCAGCCAGTTTGGAAAATGGAAAAAGGAAGAGAAAATGGTAAGTCTATGCCTGATGAAGGTTTATATTAACCGAAACGTTGCAACAGACTTACCGTTAAAAATGACGTCATGGGGATCTGTGAAAAGGCAAATGTCCTGCATTAATGAATGAAATCGAATGTCCTGCATTAATGAATGAAATCAGAAGTCACTGGCTAAAATGAAAAAAGGGGAAACACCCTCCATTTAAAAGGTCAAAAAGGGAAAGGGTTGCTAACAAGGGAAAGAGAGAGTGGGCAAATGTCCACTTCTCGCTAGCAAGAGAAAGAGAGAGTGGGCAAATGTCCAGTTCTCATCCGTAAAACAAAAAAAACACACGTTTAAGGGCAATTTTCCTGCCACTTGCCACCGGCGGCGGAGGAGATGTGAGTGCTTAGTGACTTGGAGTAGGCCAGTGCACAACGTGGGCTCCGGGCTTGTCTATATCTGAGTTTCCTTACCAATCCATAGCCCTAACCCTAACCCCAACCCCTCCCTAACCCTAACCCTAACCCCAACCCCTCCCTAACCCTAACCCTAACCCCTAACCCTAACCCCAACCCCTCCCTAACCCTAACCCCAACCCCACCCTAACCCTAACCCCAACCCCACCCTAACCCCAACCCCTCCCTAACCCTAACCCTAAACCCTAACCCTAAACCCAACCCTAATCCCCACTCGGATTTTGACATGGTTCCTGGAGCTGCGTCTATTTCCCCTAACCTAACCCAGCCCGTGCCACCCCGAGTTGCTGCACTTGCATGGCCTTCTGCATATTTCCTGAACTGGCTAACTTACCTGATAAGAGAGTGCCAATAATTCTAATTTCATGACCTGAGTGGCCAATTTTGAAAAACACTTATAGAGAATGGAATGTTCGATGAGCACTGTGTTTTTTGGGGGTGCCAGTTAAACCAGTGCCATTTGGGGGTGCCAGCTTATATAAGAAATGTGTAAAACTGTGCAAGAAGGCCGGATGGCTAAGCACTAAATAGCATAATGTAAAACCGTGCTAGAAGGCCGGATGGCTAAGCACTAAATAGCAGAAATACTTATAGACAATGGAATGTTCGATGAGCACTGTGTTTTTTGGGGGTGCCAGTTAAACCAGTGCCATTTGGGGGTGCCAGTTTATAAAAAATTTGTAAAACTGTGCAGGAAGGCCGGATGGCTAAGCACTAAATAGCATAATGTAAAACTGTGCTAGAAGGCCGGATGGCTAAGCACTAAATAGCAGAAATACTTATAGACAATGGAATGTTCGATGAGCACTGTGTTTTTTGGGGGTGCCAGTTAAACCAGTGCCATTTGGGGGTGCCAGTTTATAAAAAATTTGTAAAACTGTGCAAGAAGGCCGGATGGCTAAGCACTAAATAGCAGAGTGTAAAACTGTGCAAGAAGGCCGGATGGCTAAGCACTAAATAGCAGAGGCCCAATTACTTGGCAAACAGAGTAGCTTGAAGGAAGATTTAAAGCCAGCTTTCGGGAAAGGTAGGGCCAGTTTGGGAAAAAGGAAAAGATATTGCCGCCTGAGAAGTGGGGGGAAAGAGAATAACGAAAGTACTTAGATGGGAAGCTGGTGGGCTAAGTGCTAAATAGCAGAGGCCCACTCACTTGGAAAACAGAGCAGCTGGGAGGATGTTTAAAGCCAGAATGGGGATAAGTAAAGCCAGCTTGGAAAAAGGAAAAGAAAATGGAAAAAGGAAAAGAAAATGGAGAGGCTAAGCCTGATTATGGACCAACAAAAACAAGATACAAACAAACAATGACGCATGAAACTGAATAACTTACCTGATGAGAGCGTTTGGAACAGCACTGAGTATGGGGGTGCCAATGTTTTCGAGCAGTGGGGGTGCCAATAGTCCAAATTTCAGGACATGAGTGGCCATTTTTTGAAAAATAATCTAAACAAAACTGAATGTTTAATTAACACTTTTTTTGGGGGGTGCAATTTTAACCAGTGCCATTTGGGGGTGCCATTTGACAAATTCTGTCTTTATCCACTGCCTGGACAAAGGAGGGAAAGAGAAGAAGAAAAAACTGAGAAAGGAAGCTAATGGGCTAAGCGCTAAATATCAAAGACCCAATCACCTGGAAAACAGAGCATCTCGTGAAAAAGGATTAAAGCCAACATGGAAAAATGCAAAGCCAGTTTGGAAAATGGAAAAAGGAAAAGAAAATGGAAGGAAAGAGAAGAAGAAAAAACTGAGAAAGGAAGCTAATGGGCTAAGCGCTAATTAGCAAAGACCCAATCACCTGGAAAACAGAGCATCTCGTGAAAAAGGATTAAAGCCAACATGGAAAAATGCAAAGCCAGTTTGGAAAATGGAAAAAGGAAAAGAAAATGGAAGGAAAGAGAAAAAGAAAAAACTGAGAAAGGAAGCTAATGGGCTAAGCGCTAAATAGCAAAGACCCAATCACCTGGTGAACAGAACATCTCGTGAAAAAGGATTAAAGCCAACATGGAAAAATGTGCAGCCAGTTTGGAAAATGGAAAAAGGAAGAGAAAATGGTAAGTCTATGCCTGATGAAGGTTTATATTAACCGAAACGTTGCAACAGACTTACCGTTAAAAATGACGTCATGGGGATCTGTGAAAAGGCAAATGTCCTGCATTAATGAATGAAATCGAATGTCCTGCATTAATGAATGAAATCAGAAGTCACTGGCTAAAATGAAAAAAGGGGAAACACCCTCCATTTAAAAGGTCAAAAAGGGAAAGGGTTGCTAACAAGGGAAAGAGAGAGTGGGCAAATGTCCACTTCTCGCTAGCAAGAGAAAGAGAGAGTGGGCAAATGTCCAGTTCTCATCCGTAAAACAAAAAAAACACACGTTTAAGGGCAATTTTCCTGCCACTTGCCACCGGCGGCGGAGGAGATGTGAGTGCTTAGTGACTTGGAGTAGGCCAGTGCACAACGTGGGCTCCGGGCTTGTCTATATCTGAGTTTCCTTACCAATCCATAGCCCTAACCCTAACCCCAACCCCTCCCTAACCCTAACCCTAACCCCAACCCCTCCCTAACCCTAACCCTAACCCCTAACCCTAACCCCAACCCCTCCCTAACCCTAACCCCAACCCCACCCTAACCCTAACCCCAACCCCACCCTAACCCCAACCCCTCCCTAACCCTAACCCTAAACCCTAACCCTAAACCCAACCCTAATCCCCACTCGGATTTTGACATGGTTCCTGGAGCTGCGTCTATTTCCCCTAACCTAACCCAGCCCGTGCCACCCCGAGTTGCTGCACTTGCATGGCCTTCTGCATATTTCCTGAACTGGCTAACTTACCTGATAAGAGAGTGCCAATAATTCTAATTTCATGACCTGAGTGGCCAATTTTGAAAAACACTTATAGAGAATGGAATGTTCGATGAGCACTGTGTTTTTTGGGGGTGCCAGTTAAACCAGTGCCATTTGGGGGTGCCAGCTTATATAAGAAATGTGTAAAACTGTGCAAGAAGGCCGGATGGCTAAGCACTAAATAGCATAATGTAAAACCGTGCTAGAAGGCCGGATGGCTAAGCACTAAATAGCAGAAATACTTATAGACAATGGAATGTTCGATGAGCACTGTGTTTTTTGGGGGTGCCAGTTAAACCAGTGCCATTTGGGGGTGCCAGTTTATAAAAAATTTGTAAAACTGTGCAGGAAGGCCGGATGGCTAAGCACTAAATAGCATAATGTAAAACTGTGCTAGAAGGCCGGATGGCTAAGCACTAAATAGCAGAAATACTTATAGACAATGGAATGTTCGATGAGCACTGTGTTTTTTGGGGGTGCCAGTTAAACCAGTGCCATTTGGGGGTGCCAGTTTATAAAAAATTTGTAAAACTGTGCAAGAAGGCCGGATGGCTAAGCACTAAATAGCAGAGTGTAAAACTGTGCAAGAAGGCCGGATGGCTAAGCACTAAATAGCAGAGGCCCAATTACTTGGCAAACAGAGTAGCTTGAAGGAAGATTTAAAGCCAGCTTTCGGGAAAGGTAGGGCCAGTTTGGGAAAAAGGAAAAGATATTGCCGCCTGAGAAGTGGGGGGAAAGAGAATAACGAAAGTACTTAGATGGGAAGCTGGTGGGCTAAGTGCTAAATAGCAGAGGCCCACTCACTTGGAAAACAGAGCAGCTGGGAGGATGTTTAAAGCCAGAATGGGGATAAGTAAAGCCAGCTTGGAAAAAGGAAAAGAAAATGGAAAAAGGAAAAGAAAATGGAGAGGCTAAGCCTGATTATGGACCAACAAAAACAAGATACAAACAAACAATGACGCATGAAACTGAATAACTTACCTGATGAGAGCGTTTGGAACAGCACTGAGTATGGGGGTGCCAATGTTTTCGAGCAGTGGGGGTGCCAATAGTCCAAATTTCAGGACATGAGTGGCCATTTTTTGAAAAATAATCTAAACAAAACTGAATGTTTAATTAACACTTTTTTTGGGGGGTGCAATTTTAACCAGTGCCATTTGGGGGTGCCATTTGACAAATTCTGTCTTTATCCACTGCCTGGACAAAGGAGGGAAAGAGAAGAAGAAAAAACTGAGAAAGGAAGCTAATGGGCTAAGCGCTAAATATCAAAGACCCAATCACCTGGAAAACAGAGCATCTCGTGAAAAAGGATTAAAGCCAACATGGAAAAATGCAAAGCCAGTTTGGAAAATGGAAAAAGGAAAAGAAAATGGAAGGAAAGAGAAGAAGAAAAAACTGAGAAAGGAAGCTAATGGGCTAAGCGCTAATTAGCAAAGACCCAATCACCTGGAAAACAGAGCATCTCGTGAAAAAGGATTAAAGCCAACATGGAAAAATGCAAAGCCAGTTTGGAAAATGGAAAAAGGAAAAGAAAATGGAAGGAAAGAGAAAAAGAAAAAACTGAGAAAGGAAGCTAATGGGCTAAGCGCTAAATAGCAAAGACCCAATCACCTGGTGAACAGAACATCTCGTGAAAAAGGATTAAAGCCAACATGGAAAAATGTGCAGCCAGTTTGGAAAATGGAAAAAGGAAGAGAAAATGGTAAGTCTATGCCTGATGAAGGTTTATATTAACCGAAACGTTGCAACAGACTTACCGTTAAAAATGACGTCATGGGGATCTGTGAAAAGGCAAATGTCCTGCATTAATGAATGAAATCGAATGTCCTGCATTAATGAATGAAATCAGAAGTCACTGGCTAAAATGAAAAAAGGGGAAACACCCTCCATTTAAAAGGTCAAAAAGGGAAAGGGTTGCTAACAAGGGAAAGAGAGAGTGGGCAAATGTCCACTTCTCGCTAGCAAGAGAAAGAGAGAGTGGGCAAATGTCCAGTTCTCATCCGTAAAACAAAAAAAACACACGTTTAAGGGCAATTTTCCTGCCACTTGCCACCGGCGGCGGAGGAGATGTGAGTGCTTAGTGACTTGGAGTAGGCCAGTGCACAACGTGGGCTCCGGGCTTGTCTATATCTGAGTTTCCTTACCAATCCATAGCCCTAACCCTAACCCCAACCCCTCCCTAACCCTAACCCTAACCCCAACCCCTCCCTAACCCTAACCCTAACCCCTAACCCTAACCCCAACCCCTCCCTAACCCTAACCCCAACCCCACCCTAACCCTAACCCCAACCCCACCCTAACCCCAACCCCTCCCTAACCCTAACCCTAAACCCTAACCCTAAACCCAACCCTAATCCCCACTCGGATTTTGACATGGTTCCTGGAGCTGCGTCTATTTCCCCTAACCTAACCCAGCCCGTGCCACCCCGAGTTGCTGCACTTGCATGGCCTTCTGCATATTTCCTGAACTGGCTAACTTACCTGATAAGAGAGTGCCAATAATTCTAATTTCATGACCTGAGTGGCCAATTTTGAAAAACACTTATAGAGAATGGAATGTTCGATGAGCACTGTGTTTTTTGGGGGTGCCAGTTAAACCAGTGCCATTTGGGGGTGCCAGCTTATATAAGAAATGTGTAAAACTGTGCAAGAAGGCCGGATGGCTAAGCACTAAATAGCATAATGTAAAACCGTGCTAGAAGGCCGGATGGCTAAGCACTAAATAGCAGAAATACTTATAGACAATGGAATGTTCGATGAGCACTGTGTTTTTTGGGGGTGCCAGTTAAACCAGTGCCATTTGGGGGTGCCAGTTTATAAAAAATTTGTAAAACTGTGCAGGAAGGCCGGATGGCTAAGCACTAAATAGCATAATGTAAAACTGTGCTAGAAGGCCGGATGGCTAAGCACTAAATAGCAGAAATACTTATAGACAATGGAATGTTCGATGAGCACTGTGTTTTTTGGGGGTGCCAGTTAAACCAGTGCCATTTGGGGGTGCCAGTTTATAAAAAATTTGTAAAACTGTGCAAGAAGGCCGGATGGCTAAGCACTAAATAGCAGAGTGTAAAACTGTGCAAGAAGGCCGGATGGCTAAGCACTAAATAGCAGAGGCCCAATTACTTGGCAAACAGAGTAGCTTGAAGGAAGATTTAAAGCCAGCTTTCGGGAAAGGTAGGGCCAGTTTGGGAAAAAGGAAAAGATATTGCCGCCTGAGAAGTGGGGGGAAAGAGAATAACGAAAGTACTTAGATGGGAAGCTGGTGGGCTAAGTGCTAAATAGCAGAGGCCCACTCACTTGGAAAACAGAGCAGCTGGGAGGATGTTTAAAGCCAGAATGGGGATAAGTAAAGCCAGCTTGGAAAAAGGAAAAGAAAATGGAAAAAGGAAAAGAAAATGGAGAGGCTAAGCCTGATTATGGACCAACAAAAACAAGATACAAACAAACAATGACGCATGAAACTGAATAACTTACCTGATGAGAGCGTTTGGAACAGCACTGAGTATGGGGGTGCCAATGTTTTCGAGCAGTGGGGGTGCCAATAGTCCAAATTTCAGGACATGAGTGGCCATTTTTTGAAAAATAATCTAAACAAAACTGAATGTTTAATTAACACTTTTTTTGGGGGGTGCAATTTTAACCAGTGCCATTTGGGGGTGCCATTTGACAAATTCTGTCTTTATCCACTGCCTGGACAAAGGAGGGAAAGAGAAGAAGAAAAAACTGAGAAAGGAAGCTAATGGGCTAAGCGCTAAATATCAAAGACCCAATCACCTGGAAAACAGAGCATCTCGTGAAAAAGGATTAAAGCCAACATGGAAAAATGCAAAGCCAGTTTGGAAAATGGAAAAAGGAAAAGAAAATGGAAGGAAAGAGAAGAAGAAAAAACTGAGAAAGGAAGCTAATGGGCTAAGCGCTAATTAGCAAAGACCCAATCACCTGGAAAACAGAGCATCTCGTGAAAAAGGATTAAAGCCAACATGGAAAAATGCAAAGCCAGTTTGGAAAATGGAAAAAGGAAAAGAAAATGGAAGGAAAGAGAAAAAGAAAAAACTGAGAAAGGAAGCTAATGGGCTAAGCGCTAAATAGCAAAGACCCAATCACCTGGTGAACAGAACATCTCGTGAAAAAGGATTAAAGCCAACATGGAAAAATGTGCAGCCAGTTTGGAAAATGGAAAAAGGAAGAGAAAATGGTAAGTCTATGCCTGATGAAGGTTTATATTAACCGAAACGTTGCAACAGACTTACCGTTAAAAATGACGTCATGGGGATCTGTGAAAAGGCAAATGTCCTGCATTAATGAATGAAATCGAATGTCCTGCATTAATGAATGAAATCAGAAGTCACTGGCTAAAATGAAAAAAGGGGAAACACCCTCCATTTAAAAGGTCAAAAAGGGAAAGGGTTGCTAACAAGGGAAAGAGAGAGTGGGCAAATGTCCACTTCTCGCTAGCAAGAGAAAGAGAGAGTGGGCAAATGTCCAGTTCTCATCCGTAAAACAAAAAAAACACACGTTTAAGGGCAATTTTCCTGCCACTTGCCACCGGCGGCGGAGGAGATGTGAGTGCTTAGTGACTTGGAGTAGGCCAGTGCACAACGTGGGCTCCGGGCTTGTCTATATCTGAGTTTCCTTACCAATCCATAGCCCTAACCCTAACCCCAACCCCTCCCTAACCCTAACCCTAACCCCAACCCCTCCCTAACCCTAACCCTAACCCCTAACCCTAACCCCAACCCCTCCCTAACCCTAACCCCAACCCCACCCTAACCCTAACCCCAACCCCACCCTAACCCCAACCCCTCCCTAACCCTAACCCTAAACCCTAACCCTAAACCCAACCCTAATCCCCACTCGGATTTTGACATGGTTCCTGGAGCTGCGTCTATTTCCCCTAACCTAACCCAGCCCGTGCCACCCCGAGTTGCTGCACTTGCATGGCCTTCTGCATATTTCCTGAACTGGCTAACTTACCTGATAAGAGAGTGCCAATAATTCTAATTTCATGACCTGAGTGGCCAATTTTGAAAAACACTTATAGAGAATGGAATGTTCGATGAGCACTGTGTTTTTTGGGGGTGCCAGTTAAACCAGTGCCATTTGGGGGTGCCAGCTTATATAAGAAATGTGTAAAACTGTGCAAGAAGGCCGGATGGCTAAGCACTAAATAGCATAATGTAAAACCGTGCTAGAAGGCCGGATGGCTAAGCACTAAATAGCAGAAATACTTATAGACAATGGAATGTTCGATGAGCACTGTGTTTTTTGGGGGTGCCAGTTAAACCAGTGCCATTTGGGGGTGCCAGTTTATAAAAAATTTGTAAAACTGTGCAGGAAGGCCGGATGGCTAAGCACTAAATAGCATAATGTAAAACTGTGCTAGAAGGCCGGATGGCTAAGCACTAAATAGCAGAAATACTTATAGACAATGGAATGTTCGATGAGCACTGTGTTTTTTGGGGGTGCCAGTTAAACCAGTGCCATTTGGGGGTGCCAGTTTATAAAAAATTTGTAAAACTGTGCAAGAAGGCCGGATGGCTAAGCACTAAATAGCAGAGTGTAAAACTGTGCAAGAAGGCCGGATGGCTAAGCACTAAATAGCAGAGGCCCAATTACTTGGCAAACAGAGTAGCTTGAAGGAAGATTTAAAGCCAGCTTTCGGGAAAGGTAGGGCCAGTTTGGGAAAAAGGAAAAGATATTGCCGCCTGAGAAGTGGGGGGAAAGAGAATAACGAAAGTACTTAGATGGGAAGCTGGTGGGCTAAGTGCTAAATAGCAGAGGCCCACTCACTTGGAAAACAGAGCAGCTGGGAGGATGTTTAAAGCCAGAATGGGGATAAGTAAAGCCAGCTTGGAAAAAGGAAAAGAAAATGGAAAAAGGAAAAGAAAATGGAGAGGCTAAGCCTGATTATGGACCAACAAAAACAAGATACAAACAAACAATGACGCATGAAACTGAATAACTTACCTGATGAGAGCGTTTGGAACAGCACTGAGTATGGGGGTGCCAATGTTTTCGAGCAGTGGGGGTGCCAATAGTCCAAATTTCAGGACATGAGTGGCCATTTTTTGAAAAATAATCTAAACAAAACTGAATGTTTAATTAACACTTTTTTTGGGGGGTGCAATTTTAACCAGTGCCATTTGGGGGTGCCATTTGACAAATTCTGTCTTTATCCACTGCCTGGACAAAGGAGGGAAAGAGAAGAAGAAAAAACTGAGAAAGGAAGCTAATGGGCTAAGCGCTAAATATCAAAGACCCAATCACCTGGAAAACAGAGCATCTCGTGAAAAAGGATTAAAGCCAACATGGAAAAATGCAAAGCCAGTTTGGAAAATGGAAAAAGGAAAAGAAAATGGAAGGAAAGAGAAGAAGAAAAAACTGAGAAAGGAAGCTAATGGGCTAAGCGCTAATTAGCAAAGACCCAATCACCTGGAAAACAGAGCATCTCGTGAAAAAGGATTAAAGCCAACATGGAAAAATGCAAAGCCAGTTTGGAAAATGGAAAAAGGAAAAGAAAATGGAAGGAAAGAGAAAAAGAAAAAACTGAGAAAGGAAGCTAATGGGCTAAGCGCTAAATAGCAAAGACCCAATCACCTGGTGAACAGAACATCTCGTGAAAAAGGATTAAAGCCAACATGGAAAAATGTGCAGCCAGTTTGGAAAATGGAAAAAGGAAGAGAAAATGGTAAGTCTATGCCTGATGAAGGTTTATATTAACCGAAACGTTGCAACAGACTTACCGTTAAAAATGACGTCATGGGGATCTGTGAAAAGGCAAATGTCCTGCATTAATGAATGAAATCGAATGTCCTGCATTAATGAATGAAATCAGAAGTCACTGGCTAAAATGAAAAAAGGGGAAACACCCTCCATTTAAAAGGTCAAAAAGGGAAAGGGTTGCTAACAAGGGAAAGAGAGAGTGGGCAAATGTCCACTTCTCGCTAGCAAGAGAAAGAGAGAGTGGGCAAATGTCCAGTTCTCATCCGTAAAACAAAAAAAACACACGTTTAAGGGCAATTTTCCTGCCACTTGCCACCGGCGGCGGAGGAGATGTGAGTGCTTAGTGACTTGGAGTAGGCCAGTGCACAACGTGGGCTCCGGGCTTGTCTATATCTGAGTTTCCTTACCAATCCATAGCCCTAACCCTAACCCCAACCCCTCCCTAACCCTAACCCTAACCCTAACCCCAACCCCTCCCTAACCCTAACCCTAACCCCTCCCTAACCCTAACCCCAACCCCTCCCCAACCCTAACCCCTAACCCTAACCCCAACCCCTCCCTAACCCTAACCCTAACCCCAACCCCACCCTAACCCTAACCCCAACCCCACCCTAACCCCAACCCCTCCCTAACCCTAACCCTAACCCCTAACCCTAACCCTAAACCCAACCCTAATCCCCACTCGGATTTTGACATGGTTCCTGGAGCTGCGTCTATTTCCCCTAACCTAACCCAGCCCGTGCCACCCCGAGTTGCTGCACTTGCATGGCCGTCTGCATATTTCCTGAACTGGCTAACTTACCTGATAAGAGAGTGCCAATAATTCTAATTTCATGACCTGAGTGGCCAATTTTGAAAAACACTTATAGAG
Organism: Silurus aristotelis; assembly: GCF_946808225.1. Lineage (NCBI taxonomy): Eukaryota > Metazoa > Chordata > Actinopteri > Siluriformes > Siluridae > Silurus > Silurus aristotelis. Next base: position 37,347 of record NW_028149089.1, read on the forward strand.
AATGGAATGTTCGATGAGCACTGTGTTTTTTGGGGGTGCCAGTTAAACCAGTGCCATTTGGGGGTGCCAGCTTATATAAGAAATGTGTAAAACTGTGCAAGAAGGCCGGATGGCTAAGCACTAAATAGCATAATGTAAAACCGTGCTAGAAGGCCGGATGGCTAAGCACTAAATAGCAGAAATACTTATAGACAATGGAATGTTCGATGAGCACTGTGTTTTTTGGGGGTGCCAGTTAAACCAGTGCCATTTGGGGGTGCCAGTTTATAAAAAATTTGTAAAACTGTGCAGGAAGGCCGGATGGCTAAGCACTAAATAGCATAATGTAAAACTGTGCTAGAAGGCCGGATGGCTAAGCACTAAATAGCAGAAATACTTATAGACAATGGAATGTTCGATGAGCACTGTGTTTTTTGGGGGTGCCAGTTAAACCAGTGCCATTTGGGGGTGCCAGTTTATAAAAAATTTGTAAAACTGTGCAAGAAGGCCGGATGGCTAAGCACTAAATAGCAGAGTGTAAAACTGTGCAAGAAGGCCGGATGGCTAAGCACTGAATAGCAGAGGCCCAATTACTTGGCAAACAGAGTAGCTTGAAGGAAGATTTAAAGCCAGCTTTCGGGAAAGGTAAGGCCAGTTTGGGAAAAAGAAAAAAGATATTGCCGCCTGAGAAGTGGGGGGAAAGAGAATAACGAAAGTACTTAGATGGGAAGCTGGTGGGCTAAGTGCTAAATAGCAGAGGCCCACTCACTTGGAAAACAGAGCAGCTGGGAGGATGTTTAAAGCCAGAATGGGGATAAGTAAAGCCAGCTTGGAAAAAGGAAAAGAAGATGGAAAAAGGAAAAGAAAATGGAGAGGCTAAGCCTGATTATGGACCAACAAAAACAAGATACAAACAAACAATGACGCATGAAACTGAATAACTTACCTGATGAGAGCGTTTGGAACAGCACTGAGTATGGGGGTGCCAATGTTTTCGAGCAGTGGGGGTGCCAATAGTCCAAATTTCAGGACATGAGTGGCCATTTTTTGAAAAATAATCTAAACAAAACTAAATGTTTAATTAACACTTTTTTTGGGGGTGCAATTTTATCCAGTGCCATTTGGGGGTGCCATTTGACAAATTCTGTCTTTATCCACTGCCTGGACAAAGGAGGGAAAGAGAAGAAGAAAAAACTGAGAAAGGAAGCTAATGGGCTAAGCGCTAAATATCAAAGACCCAATCACCTGGAAAACAGAGCATCTCGTGAAAAAGGATTAAAGCCAACATGGAAAAATGCAAAGCCAGTTTGGAAAATGGAAAAAGGAAAAGAAAATGGAAGGAAAGAGAAGAAGAAAAAACTGAGAAAGGAAGCTAATGGGCTAAGCGCTAATTAGCAAAGACCCAATCACCTGGAAAACAGAGCATCTCGTAAAAAAGGATTAAAGCCAACATGGAAAAATGCAAAGCCAGTTTGGAAAATGGAAAAAGGAAAAGAAAATGGAAGGAAAGAGAAGAAGAAAAAACTGAGAAAGGAAGCTAATGGGCTAAGCGCTAAATAGCAAAGACCCAATCACCTGGTGAACAGAACATCTCGTGAAAAAGGATTAAAGCCAACATGGAAAAATGTGCAGCCAGTTTGGAAAATGGAAAAAGGAAGAGAAAATGGTAAGTCTAAGCCTGATGAAGGTTTATATTAACCGAAACGTTGCAACAGACTTACTGTTAAAAATGACGTCATGGGGATCTGTGAAAAGGCAAATGTCCTGCATTAATGAATGAAATCGAATGTCCTGCATTAATGAATGAAATCAGAAGTCACTGGCTAAAATGAAAAAAGGGGAAACACCCTCCATTTAAAAGGTCAAAAAGGGAAAGGGTTGCTAACAAGGGAAAGAGAGAGTGGGCAAATGTCCACTTCTCGCTAGCAAGAGAAAGAGAGAGTGGGCAAATGTCCAGTTCTCATCCGTAAAACAAAAAAAACACACGTTTAAGGGCAATTTTCCTGCCACTTGTCACCGGCGGCGGAGGAGATGTGAGTGCTTAGTGACTTGGAGTAGGCCAGTGCACAACGTGGGCTCCGGGCTTGTCTATATCTGAGTTTCCTTACCAATCCATAGCCCTAACCCTAACCCCAACCCCTCCCTAACCCTAACCCTAACCCTAACCCCAACCCCTCCCTAACCCTAACCCTAACCCCTCCCTAACCCTAACCCCAACCCCTCCCCAACCCTAACCCCTAACCCTAACCCCAACCCCTCCCTAACCCTAACCCTAACCCCAACCCCACCCTAACCCTAACCCCAACCCCACCCTAACCCCAACCCCTCCCTAACCCTAACCCTAACCCCTAACCCTAACCCTAAACCCAACCCTAATCCCCACTCGGATTTTGACATGGTTCCTGGAGCTGCGTCTATTTCCCCTAACCTAACCCAGCCCGTGCCACCCCGAGTTGCTGCACTTGCATGGCCTTCTGCATATTTCCTGAACTGGCTAACTTACCTGATAAGAGAGTGCCAATAATTCTAATTTCATGACCTGAGTGGCCAATTTTGAAAAACACTTATAGAGAATGGAATGTTCGATGAGCACTGTGTTTTTTGGGGGTGCCAGTTAAACCAGTGCCATTTGGGGGTGCCAGCTTATATAAGAAATGTGTAAAACTGTGCAAGAAGGCCGGATGGCTAAGCACTAAATAGCATAATGTAAAACCGTGCTAGAAGGCCGGATGGCTAAGCACTAAATAGCAGAAATACTTATAGACAATGGAATGTTCGATGAGCACTGTGTTTTTTGGGGGTGCCAGTTAAACCAGTGCCATTTGGGGGTGCCAGTTTATAAAAAATTTGTAAAACTGTGCAGGAAGGCCGGATGGCTAAGCACTAAATAGCATAATGTAAAACTGTGCTAGAAGGCCGGATGGCTAAGCACTAAATAGCAGAAATACTTATAGACAATGGAATGTTCGATGAGCACTGTGTTTTTTGGGGGTGCCAGTTAAACCAGTGCCATTTGGGGGTGCCAGTTTATAAAAAATTTGTAAAACTGTGCAAGAAGGCCGGATGGCTAAGCACTAAATAGCAGAGTGTAAAACTGTGCAAGAAGGCCGGATGGCTAAGCACTGAATAGCAGAGGCCCAATTACTTGGCAAACAGAGTAGCTTGAAGGAAGATTTAAAGCCAGCTTTCGGGAAAGGTAAGGCCAGTTTGGGAAAAAGAAAAAAGATATTGCCGCCTGAGAAGTGGGGGGAAAGAGAATAACGAAAGTACTTAGATGGGAAGCTGGTGGGCTAAGTGCTAAATAGCAGAGGCCCACTCACTTGGAAAACAGAGCAGCTGGGAGGATGTTTAAAGCCAGAATGGGGATAAGTAAAGCCAGCTTGGAAAAAGGAAAAGAAGATGGAAAAAGGAAAAGAAAATGGAGAGGCTAAGCCTGATTATGGACCAACAAAAACAAGATACAAACAAACAATGACGCATGAAACTGAATAACTTACCTGATGAGAGCGTTTGGAACAGCACTGAGTATGGGGGTGCCAATGTTTTCGAGCAGTGGGGGTGCCAATAGTCCAAATTTCAGGACATGAGTGGCCATTTTTTGAAAAATAATCTAAACAAAACTAAATGTTTAATTAACACTTTTTTTGGGGGTGCAATTTTATCCAGTGCCATTTGGGGGTGCCATTTGACAAATTCTGTCTTTATCCACTGCCTGGACAAAGGAGGGAAAGAGAAGAAGAAAAAACTGAGAAAGGAAGCTAATGGGCTAAGCGCTAAATATCAAAGACCCAATCACCTGGAAAACAGAGCATCTCGTGAAAAAGGATTAAAGCCAACATGGAAAAATGCAAAGCCAGTTTGGAAAATGGAAAAAGGAAAAGAAAATGGAAGGAAAGAGAAGAAGAAAAAACTGAGAAAGGAAGCTAATGGGCTAAGCGCTAATTAGCAAAGACCCAATCACCTGGAAAACAGAGCATCTCGTAAAAAAGGATTAAAGCCAACATGGAAAAATGCAAAGCCAGTTTGGAAAATGGAAAAAGGAAAAGAAAATGGAAGGAAAGAGAAGAAGAAAAAACTGAGAAAGGAAGCTAATGGGCTAAGCGCTAAATAGCAAAGACCCAATCACCTGGTGAACAGAACATCTCGTGAAAAAGGATTAAAGCCAACATGGAAAAATGTGCAGCCAGTTTGGAAAATGGAAAAAGGAAGAGAAAATGGTAAGTCTAAGCCTGATGAAGGTTTATATTAACCGAAACGTTGCAACAGACTTACTGTTAAAAATGACGTCATGGGGATCTGTGAAAAGGCAAATGTCCTGCATTAATGAATGAAATCGAATGTCCTGCATTAATGAATGAAATCAGAAGTCACTGGCTAAAATGAAAAAAGGGGAAACACCCTCCATTTAAAAGGTCAAAAAGGGAAAGGGTTGCTAACAAGGGAAAGAGAGAGTGGGCAAATGTCCACTTCTCGCTAGCAAGAGAAAGAGAGAGTGGGCAAATGTCCAGTTCTCATCCGTAAAACAAAAAAAACACACGTTTAAGGGCAATTTTCCTGCCACTTGTCACCGGCGGCGGAGGAGATGTGAGTGCTTAGTGACTTGGAGTAGGCCAGTGCACAACGTGGGCTCCGGGCTTGTCTATATCTGAGTTTCCTTACCAATCCATAGCCCTAACCCTAACCCCAACCCCTCCCTAACCCTAACCCTAACCCTAACCCCAACCCCTCCCTAACCCTAACCCTAACCCCTCCCTAACCCTAACCCCAACCCCTCCCCAACCCTAACCCCTAACCCTAACCCCAACCCCTCCCTAACCCTAACCCCAACCCCACCCTAACCCTAACCCCAACCCCACCCTAACCCCAACCCCTCCCTAACCCTAACCCTAACCCCTAACCCTAACCCTAAACCCAACCCTAATCCCCACTCGGATTTTGACATGGTTCCTGGAGCTGCGTCTATTTCCCCTAACCTAACCCAGCCCGTGCCACCCCGAGTTGCTGCACTTGCATGGCCTTCTGCATATTTCCTGAACTGGCTAACTTACCTGATAAGAGAGTGCCAATAATTCTAATTTCATGACCTGAGTGGCCAATTTTGAAAAACACTTATAGAGAATGGAATGTTCGATGAGCACTGTGTTTTTTGGGGGTGCCAGTTAAACCAGTGCCATTTGGGGGTGCCAGCTTATATAAGAAATGTGTAAAACTGTGCAAGAAGGCCGGATGGCTAAGCACTAAATAGCATAATGTAAAACCGTGCTAGAAGGCCGGATGGCTAAGCACTAAATAGCAGAAATACTTATAGACAATGGAATGTTCGATGAGCACTGTGTTTTTTGGGGGTGCCAGTTAAACCAGTGCCATTTGGGGGTGCCAGTTTATAAAAAATTTGTAAAACTGTGCAGGAAGGCCGGATGGCTAAGCACTAAATAGCATAATGTAAAACTGTGCTAGAAGGCCGGATGGCTAAGCACTAAATAGCAGAAATACTTATAGACAATGGAATGTTCGATGAGCACTGTGTTTTTTGGGGGTGCCAGTTAAACCAGTGCCATTTGGGGGTGCCAGTTTATAAAAAATTTGTAAAACTGTGCAAGAAGGCCGGATGGCTAAGCACTAAATAGCAGAGTGTAAAACTGTGCAAGAAGGCCGGATGGCTAAGCACTGAATAGCAGAGGCCCAATTACTTGGCAAACAGAGTAGCTTGAAGGAAGATTTAAAGCCAGCTTTCGGGAAAGGTAAGGCCAGTTTGGGAAAAAGAAAAAAGATATTGCCGCCTGAGAAGTGGGGGGAAAGAGAATAACGAAAGTACTTAGATGGGAAGCTGGTGGGCTAAGTGCTAAATAGCAGAGGCCCACTCACTTGGAAAACAGAGCAGCTGGGAGGATGTTTAAAGCCAGAATGGGGATAAGTAAAGCCAGCTTGGAAAAAGGAAAAGAAGATGGAAAAAGGAAAAGAAAATGGAGAGGCTAAGCCTGATTATGGACCAACAAAAACAAGATACAAACAAACAATGACGCATGAAACTGAATAACTTACCTGATGAGAGCGTTTGGAACAGCACTGAGTATGGGGGTGCCAATGTTTTCGAGCAGTGGGGGTGCCAATAGTCCAAATTTCAGGACATGAGTGGCCATTTTTTGAAAAATAATCTAAACAAAACTAAATGTTTAATTAACACTTTTTTTGGGGGTGCAATTTTATCCAGTGCCATTTGGGGGTGCCATTTGACAAATTCTGTCTTTATCCACTGCCTGGACAAAGGAGGGAAAGAGAAGAAGAAAAAACTGAGAAAGGAAGCTAATGGGCTAAGCGCTAAATATCAAAGACCCAATCACCTGGAAAACAGAGCATCTCGTGAAAAAGGATTAAAGCCAACATGGAAAAATGCAAAGCCAGTTTGGAAAATGGAAAAAGGAAAAGAAAATGGAAGGAAAGAGAAGAAGAAAAAACTGAGAAAGGAAGCTAATGGGCTAAGCGCTAATTAGCAAAGACCCAATCACCTGGAAAACAGAGCATCTCGTAAAAAAGGATTAAAGCCAACATGGAAAAATGCAAAGCCAGTTTGGAAAATGGAAAAAGGAAAAGAAAATGGAAGGAAAGAGAAGAAGAAAAAACTGAGAAAGGAAGCTAATGGGCTAAGCGCTAAATAGCAAAGACCCAATCACCTGGTGAACAGAACATCTCGTGAAAAAGGATTAAAGCCAACATGGAAAAATGTGCAGCCAGTTTGGAAAATGGAAAAAGGAAGAGAAAATGGTAAGTCTAAGCCTGATGAAGGTTTATATTAACCGAAACGTTGCAACAGACTTACTGTTAAAAATGACGTCATGGGGATCTGTGAAAAGGCAAATGTCCTGCATTAATGAATGAAATCGAATGTCCTGCATTAATGAATGAAATCAGAAGTCACTGGCTAAAATGAAAAAAGGGGAAACACCCTCCATTTAAAAGGTCAAAAAGGGAAAGGGTTGCTAACAAGGGAAAGAGAGAGTGGGCAAATGTCCACTTCTCGCTAGCAAGAGAAAGAGAGAGTGGGCAAATGTCCAGTTCTCATCCGTAAAACAAAAAAAACACACGTTTAAGGGCAATTTTCCTGCCACTTGTCACCGGCGGCGGAGGAGATGTGAGTGCTTAGTGACTTGGAGTAGGCCAGTGCACAACGTGGGCTCCGGGCTTGTCTATATCTGAGTTTCCTTACCAATCCATAGCCCTAACCCTAACCCCAACCCCTCCCTAACCCTAACCCTAACCCTAACCCCAACCCCTCCCTAACCCTAACCCTAACCCCTCCCTAACCCTAACCCCAACCCCTCCCCAACCCTAACCCCTAACCCTAACCCCAACCCCTCCCTAACCCTAACCCTAACCCCAACCCCACCCTAACCCTAACCCCAACCCCACCCTAACCCCAACCCCTCCCTAACCCTAACCCTAACCCCTAACCCTAACCCTAAACCCAACCCTAATCCCCACTCGGATTTTGACATGGTTCCTGGAGCTGCGTCTATTTCCCCTAACCTAACCCAGCCCGTGCCACCCCGAGTTGCTGCACTTGCATGGCCTTCTGCATATTTCCTGAACTGGCTAACTTACCTGATAAGAGAGTGCCAATAATTCTAATTTCATGACCTGAGTGGCCAATTTTGAAAAACACTTATAGAGAATGGAATGTTCGATGAGCACTGTGTTTTTTGGGGGTGCCAGTTAAACCAGTGCCATTTGGGGGTGCCAGCTTATATAAGAAATGTGTAAAACTGTGCAAGAAGGCCGGATGGCTAAGCACTAAATAGCATAATGTAAAACCGTGCTAGAAGGCCGGATGGCTAAGCACTAAATAGCAGAAATACTTATAGACAATGGAATGTTCGATGAGCACTGTGTTTTTTGGGGGTGCCAGTTAAACCAGTGCCATTTGGGGGTGCCAGTTTATAAAAAATTTGTAAAACTGTGCAGGAAGGCCGGATGGCTAAGCACTAAATAGCATAATGTAAAACTGTGCTAGAAGGCCGGATGGCTAAGCACTAAATAGCAGAAATACTTATAGACAATGGAATGTTCGATGAGCACTGTGTTTTTTGGGGGTGCCAGTTAAACCAGTGCCATTTGGGGGTGCCAGTTTATAAAAAATTTGTAAAACTGTGCAAGAAGGCCGGATGGCTAAGCACTAAATAGCAGAGTGTAAAACTGTGCAAGAAGGCCGGATGGCTAAGCACTGAATAGCAGAGGCCCAATTACTTGGCAAACAGAGTAGCTTGAAGGAAGATTTAAAGCCAGCTTTCGGGAAAGGTAAGGCCAGTTTGGGAAAAAGAAAAAAGATATTGCCGCCTGAGAAGTGGGGGGAAAGAGAATAACGAAAGTACTTAGATGGGAAGCTGGTGGGCTAAGTGCTAAATAGCAGAGGCCCACTCACTTGGAAAACAGAGCAGCTGGGAGGATGTTTAAAGCCAGAATGGGGATAAGTAAAGCCAGCTTGGAAAAAGGAAAAGAAGATGGAAAAAGGAAAAGAAAATGGAGAGGCTAAGCCTGATTATGGACCAACAAAAACAAGATACAAACAAACAATGACGCATGAAACTGAATAACTTACCTGATGAGAGCGTTTGGAACAGCACTGAGTATGGGGGTGCCAATGTTTTCGAGCAGTGGGGGTGCCAATAGTCCAAATTTCAGGACATGAGTGGCCATTTTTTGAAAAATAATCTAAACAAAACTAAATGTTTAATTAACACTTTTTTTGGGGGTGCAATTTTATCCAGTGCCATTTGGGGGTGCCATTTGACAAATTCTGTCTTTATCCACTGCCTGGACAAAGGAGGGAAAGAGAAGAAGAAAAAACTGAGAAAGGAAGCTAATGGGCTAAGCGCTAAATATCAAAGACCCAATCACCTGGAAAACAGAGCATCTCGTGAAAAAGGATTAAAGCCAACATGGAAAAATGCAAAGCCAGTTTGGAAAATGGAAAAAGGAAAAGAAAATGGAAGGAAAGAGAAGAAGAAAAAACTGAGAAAGGAAGCTAATGGGCTAAGCGCTAATTAGCAAAGACCCAATCACCTGGAAAACAGAGCATCTCGTAAAAAAGGATTAAAGCCAACATGGAAAAATGCAAAGCCAGTTTGGAAAATGGAAAAAGGAAAAGAAAATGGAAGGAAAGAGAAGAAGAAAAAACTGAGAAAGGAAGCTAATGGGCTAAGCGCTAAATAGCAAAGACCCAATCACCTGGTGAACAGAACATCTCGTGAAAAAGGATTAAAGCCAACATGGAAAAATGTGCAGCCAGTTTGGAAAATGGAAAAAGGAAGAGAAAATGGTAAGTCTAAGCCTGATGAAGGTTTATATTAACCGAAACGTTGCAACAGACTTACTGTTAAAAATGACGTCATGGGGATCTGTGAAAAGGCAAATGTCCTGCATTAATGAATGAAATCGAATGTCCTGCATTAATGAATGAAATCAGAAGTCACTGGCTAAAATGAAAAAAGGGGAAACACCCTCCATTTAAAAGGTCAAAAAGGGAAAGGGTTGCTAACAAGGGAAAGAGAGAGTGGGCAAATGTCCACTTCTCGCTAGCAAGAGAAAGAGAGAGTGGGCAAATGTCCAGTTCTCATCCGTAAAACAAAAAAAACACACGTTTAAGGGCAATTTTCCTGCCACTTGTCACCGGCGGCGGAGGAGATGTGAGTGCTTAGTGACTTGGAGTAGGCCAGTGCACAACGTGGGCTCCGGGCTTGTCTATAGCTGAGTTTCCTTACCAATCCATAGCCCTAACCCTAACCCCAACCCCTCCCTAACCCTAACCCTAACCCTAACCCCAACCCCTCCCTAACCCTAACCCTAACCCCTCCCTAACCCTAACCCCAACCCCTCCCCAACCCTAACCCCTAACCCTCCCTAACCCTAACCCTAACCCCAACCCCACCCTAACCCTAACCCCAACCCCACCCTAACCCCAACCCCTCCCTAACCCTAACCCTAACCCCTAACCCTAACCCTAAACCCAACCCTAATCCCCACTCGGATTTTGACATGGTTCCTGGAGCTGCGTCTATTTCCCCTAACCTAACCCAGCCCGTGCCACCCCGAGTTGCTGCACTTGCATGGCCTTCTGCATATTTCCTGAACTGGCTAACTTACCTGATAAGAGAGTGCCAATAATTCTAATTTCATGACCTGAGTGGCCAATTTTGAAAAACACTTATAGAGAATGGAATGTTCGATGAGCACTGTGTTTTTTGGGGGTGCCAGTTAAACCAGTGCCATTTGGGGGTGCCAGCTTATATAAGAAATGTGTAAAACTGTGCAAGAAGGCCGGATGGCTAAGCACTAAATAGCATAATGTAAAACCGTGCTAGAAGGCCGGATGGCTAAGCACTAAATAGCAGAAATACTTATAGACAATGGAATGTTCGATGAGCACTGTGTTTTTTGGGGGTGCCAGTTAAACCAGTGCCATTTGGGGGTGCCAGTTTATAAAAAATTTGTAAAACTGTGCAGGAAGGCCGGATGGCTAAGCACTAAATAGCATAATGTAAAACTGTGCTAGAAGGCCGGATGGCTAAGCACTAAATAGCAGAAATACTTATAGACAATGGAATGTTCGATGAGCACTGTGTTTTTTGGGGGTGCCAGTTAAACCAGTGCCATTTGGGGGTGCCAGTTTATAAAAAATTTGTAAAACTGTGCAAGAAGGCCGGATGGCTAAGCACTAAATAGCAGAGTGTAAAACTGTGCAAGAAGGCCGGATGGCTAAGCACTGAATAGCAGAGGCCCAATTACTTGGCAAACAGAGTAGCTTGAAGGAAGATTTAAAGCCAGCTTTCGGGAAAGGTAAGGCCAGTTTGGGAAAAAGAAAAAAGATATTGCCGCCTGAGAAGTGGGGGGAAAGAGAATAACGAAAGTACTTAGATGGGAAGCTGGTGGGCTAAGTGCTAAATAGCAGAGGCCCACTCACTTGGAAAACAGAGCAGCTGGGAGGATGTTTAAAGCCAGAATGGGGATAAGTAAAGCCAGCTTGGAAAAAGGAAAAGAAGATGGAAAAAGGAAAAGAAAATGGAGAGGCTAAGCCTGATTATGGACCAACAAAAACAAGATACAAACAAACAATGACGCATGAAACTGAATAACTTACCTGATGAGAGCGTTTGGAACAGCACTGAGTATGGGGGTGCCAATGTTTTCGAGCAGTGGGGGTGCCAATAGTCCAAATTTCAGGACATGAGTGGCCATTTTTTGAAAAATAATCTAAACAAAACTAAATGTTTAATTAACACTTTTTTTGGGGGTGCAATTTTATCCAGTGCCATTTGGGGGTGCCATTTGACAAATTCTGTCTTTATCCACTGCCTGGACAAAGGAGGGAAAGAGAAGAAGAAAAAACTGAGAAAGGAAGCTAATGGGCTAAGCGCTAAATATCAAAGACCCAATCACCTGGAAAACAGAGCATCTCGTGAAAAAGGATTAAAGCCAACATGGAAAAATGCAAAGCCAGTTTGGAAAATGGAAAAAGGAAAAGAAAATGGAAGGAAAGAGAAGAAGAAAAAACTGAGAAAGGAAGCTAATGGGCTAAGCGCTAATTAGCAAAGACCCAATCACCTGGAAAACAGAGCATCTCGTAAAAAAGGATTAAAGCCAACATGGAAAAATGCAAAGCCAGTTTGGAAAATGGAAAAAGGAAAAGAAAATGGAAGGAAAGAGAAGAAGAAAAAACTGAGAAAGGAAGCTAATGGGCTAAGCGCTAAATAGCAAAGACCCAATCACCTGGTGAACAGAACATCTCGTGAAAAAGGATTAAAGCCAACATGGAAAAATGTGCAGCCAGTTTGGAAAATGGAAAAAGGAAGAGAAAATGGTAAGTCTAAGCCTGATGAAGGTTTATATTAACCGAAACGTTGCAACAGACTTACTGTTAAAAATGACGTCATGGGGATCTGTGAAAAGGCAAATGTCCTGCATTAATGAATGAAATCGAATGTCCTGCATTAATGAATGAAATCAGAAGTCACTGGCTAAAATGAAAAAAGGGGAAACACCCTCCATTTAAAAGGTCAAAAAGGGAAAGGGTTGCTAACAAGGGAAAGAGAGAGTGGGCAAATGTCCACTTCTCGCTAGCAAGAGAAAGAGAGAGTGGGCAAATGTCCAGTTCTCATCCGTAAAACAAAAAAAACACACGTTTAAGGGCAATTTTCCTGCCACTTGTCACCGGCGGCGGAGGAGATGTGAGTGCTTAGTGACTTGGAGTAGGCCAGTGCACAACGTGGGCTCCGGGCTTGTCTATATCTGAGTTTCCTTACCAATCCATAGCCCTAACCCTAACCCCAACCCCTCCCTAACCCTAACCCTAACCCTAACCCCAACCCCTCCCTAACCCTAACCCTAACCCCTCCCTAACCCTAACCCCAACCCCTCCCCAACCCTAACCCCTAACCCTAACCCCAACCCCTCCCTAACCCTAACCCTAACCCCAACCCCACCCTAACCCTAACCCCAACCCCACCCTAACCCCAACCCCTCCCTAACCCTAACCCTAACCCCTAACCCTAACCCTAAACCCAACCCTAATCCCCACTCGGATTTTGACATGGTTCCTGGAGCTGCGTCTATTTCCCCTAACCTAACCCAGCCCGTGCCACCCCGAGTTGCTGCACTTGCATGGCCTTCTGCATATTTCCTGAACTGGCTAACTTACCTGATAAGAGAGTGCCAATAATTCTAATTTCATGACCTGAGTGGCCAATTTTGAAAAACACTTATAGAGAATGGAATGTTCGATGAGCACTGTGTTTTTTGGGGGTGCCAGTTAAACCAGTGCCATTTGGGGGTGCCAGCTTATATAAGAAATGTGTAAAACTGTGCAAGAAGGCCGGATGGCTAAGCACTAAATAGCATAATGTAAAACCGTGCTAGAAGGCCGGATGGCTAAGCACTAAATAGCAGAAATACTTATAGACAATGGAATGTTCGATGAGCACTGTGTTTTTTGGGGGTGCCAGTTAGACCAGTGCCATTTGGGGGTGCCAGTTTATAAAAAATTTGTAAAACTGTGCAGGAAGGCCGGATGGCTAAGCACTAAATAGCATAATGTAAAACTGTGCTAGAAGGCCGGATGGCTAAGCACTAAATAGCAGAAATACTTATAGACAATGGAATGTTCGATGAGCACTGTGTTTTTTGGGGGTGCCAGTTAAACCAGTGCCATTTGGGGGTGCCAGTTTATAAAAAATTTGTAAAACTGTGCAAGAAGGCCGGATGGCTAAGCACTAAATAGCAGAGTGTAAAACTGTGCAAGAAGGCCGGATGGCTAAGCACTGAATAGCAGAGGCCCAATTACTTGGCAAACAGAGTAGCTTGAAGGAAGATTTAAAGCCAGCTTTCGGGAAAGGTAAGGCCAGTTTGGGAAAAAGAAAAAAGATATTGCCGCCTGAGAAGTGGGGGGAAAGAGAATAACGAAAGTACTTAGATGGGAAGCTGGTGGGCTAAGTGCTAAATAGCAGAGGCCCACTCACTTGGAAAACAGAGCAGCTGGGAGGATGTTTAAAGCCAGAATGGGGATAAGTAAAGCCAGCTTGGAAAAAGGAAAAGAAGATGGAAAAAGGAAAAGAAAATGGAGAGGCTAAGCCTGATTATGGACCAACAAAAACAAGATACAAACAAACAATGACGCATGAAACTGAATAACTTACCTGATGAGAGCGTTTGGAACAGCACTGAGTATGGGGGTGCCAATGTTTTCGAGCAGTGGGGGTGCCAATAGTCCAAATTTCAGGACATGAGTGGCCATTTTTTGAAAAATAATCTAAACAAAACTAAATGTTTAATTAACACTTTTTTTGGGGGTGCAATTTTATCCAGTGCCATTTGGGGGTGCCATTTGACAAATTCTGTCTTTATCCACTGCCTGGACAAAGGAGGGAAAGAGAAGAAGAAAAAACTGAGAAAGGAAGCTAATGGGCTAAGCGCTAAATATCAAAGACCCAATCACCTGGAAAACAGAGCATCTCGTGAAAAAGGATTAAAGCCAACATGGAAAAATGCAAAGCCAGTTTGGAAAATGGAAAAAGGAAAAGAAAATGGAAGGAAAGAGAAGAAGAAAAAACTGAGAAAGGAAGCTAATGGGCTAAGCGCTAATTAGCAAAGACCCAATCACCTGGAAAACAGAGCATCTCGTAAAAAAGGATTAAAGCCAACATGGAAAAATGCAAAGCCAGTTTGGAAAATGGAAAAAGGAAAAGAAAATGGAAGGAAAGAGAAGAAGAAAAAACTGAGAAAGGAAGCTAATGGGCTAAGCGCTAAATAGCAAAGACCCAATCACCTGGTGAACAGAACATCTCGTGAAAAAGGATTAAAGCCAACATGGAAAAATGTGCAGCCAGTTTGGAAAATGGAAAAAGGAAGAGAAAATGGTAAGTCTAAGCCTGATGAAGGTTTATATTAACCGAAACGTTGCAACAGACTTACTGTTAAAAATGACGTCATGGGGATCTGTGAAAAGGCAAATGTCCTGCATTAATGAATGAAATCGAATGTCCTGCATTAATGAATGAAATCAGAAGTCACTGGCTAAAATGAAAAAAGGGGAAACACCCTCCATTTAAAAGGTCAAAAAGGGAAAGGGTTGCTAACAAGGGAAAGAGAGAGTGGGCAAATGTCCACTTCTCGCTAGCAAGAGAAAGAGAGAGTGGGCAAATGTCCAGTTCTCATCCGTAAAACAAAAAAAACACACGTTTAAGGGCAATTTTCCTGCCACTTGTCACCGGCGGCGGAGGAGATGTGAGTGCTTAGTGACTTGGAGTAGGCCAGTGCACAACGTGGGCTCCGGGCTTGTCTATATCTGAGTTTCCTTACCAATCCATAGCCCTAACCCTAACCCCAACCCCTCCCTAACCCTAACCCTAACCCTAACCCCAACCCCTCCCTAACCCTAACCCTAACCCCTCCCTAACCCTAACCCCAACCCCTCCCCAACCCTAACCCCTAACCCTAACCCCAACCCCTCCCTAACCCTAACCCCAACCCCACCCTAACCCTAACCCCAACCCCACCCTAACCCCAACCCCTCCCTAACCCTAACCCTAACCCCTAACCCTAACCCTAAACCCAACCCTAATCCCCACTCGGATTTTGACATGGTTCCTGGAGCTGCGTCTATTTCCCCTAACCTAACCCAGCCCGTGCCACCCCGAGTTGCTGCACTTGCATGGCCTTCTGCATATTTCCTGAACTGGCTAACTTACCTGATAAGAGAGTGCCAATAATTCTAATTTCATGACCTGAGTGGCCAATTTTGAAAAACACTTATAGAGAATGGAATGTTCGATGAGCACTGTGTTTTTTGGGGGTGCCAGTTAAACCAGTGCCATTTGGGGGTGCCAGCTTATATAAGAAATGTGTAAAACTGTGCAAGAAGGCCGGATGGCTAAGCACTAAATAGCATAATGTAAAACCGTGCTAGAAGGCCGGATGGCTAAGCACTAAATAGCAGAAATACTTATAGACAATGGAATGTTCGATGAGCACTGTGTTTTTTGGGGGTGCCAGTTAAACCAGTGCCATTTGGGGGTGCCAGTTTATAAAAAATTTGTAAAACTGTGCAGGAAGGCCGGATGGCTAAGCACTAAATAGCATAATGTAAAACTGTGCTAGAAGGCCGGATGGCTAAGCACTAAATAGCAGAAATACTTATAGACAATGGAATGTTCGATGAGCACTGTGTTTTTTGGGGGTGCCAGTTAAACCAGTGCCATTTGGGGGTGCCAGTTTATAAAAAATTTGTAAAACTGTGCAAGAAGGCCGGATGGCTAAGCACTAAATAGCAGAGTGTAAAACTGTGCAAGAAGGCCGGATGGCTAAGCACTGAATAGCAGAGGCCCAATTACTTGGCAAACAGAGTAGCTTGAAGGAAGATTTAAAGCCAGCTTTCGGGAAAGGTAAGGCCAGTTTGGGAAAAAGAAAAAAGATATTGCCGCCTGAGAAGTGGGGGGAAAGAGAATAACGAAAGTACTTAGATGGGAAGCTGGTGGGCTAAGTGCTAAATAGCAGAGGCCCACTCACTTGGAAAACAGAGCAGCTGGGAGGATGTTTAAAGCCAGAATGGGGATAAGTAAAGCCAGCTTGGAAAAAGGAAAAGAAGATGGAAAAAGGAAAAGAAAATGGAGAGGCTAAGCCTGATTATGGACCAACAAAAACAAGATACAAACAAACAATGACGCATGAAACTGAATAACTTACCTGATGAGAGCGTTTGGAACAGCACTGAGTATGGGGGTGCCAATGTTTTCGAGCAGTGGGGGTGCCAATAGTCCAAATTTCAGGACATGAGTGGCCATTTTTTGAAAAATAATCTAAACAAAACTAAATGTTTAATTAACACTTTTTTTGGGGGTGCAATTTTATCCAGTGCCATTTGGGGGTGCCATTTGACAAATTCTGTCTTTATCCACTGCCTGGACAAAGGAGGGAAAGAGAAGAAGAAAAAACTGAGAAAGGAAGCTAATGGGCTAAGCGCTAAATATCAAAGACCCAATCACCTGGAAAACAGAGCATCTCGTGAAAAAGGATTAAAGCCAACATGGAAAAATGCAAAGCCAGTTTGGAAAATGGAAAAAGGAAAAGAAAATGGAAGGAAAGAGAAGAAGAAAAAACTGAGAAAGGAAGCTAATGGGCTAAGCGCTAATTAGCAAAGACCCAATCACCTGGAAAACAGAGCATCTCGTAAAAAAGGATTAAAGCCAACATGGAAAAATGCAAAGCCAGTTTGGAAAATGGAAAAAGGAAAAGAAAATGGAAGGAAAGAGAAGAAGAAAAAACTGAGAAAGGAAGCTAATGGGCTAAGCGCTAAATAGCAAAGACCCAATCACCTGGTGAACAGAACATCTCGTGAAAAAGGATTAAAGCCAACATGGAAAAATGTGCAGCCAGTTTGGAAAATGGAAAAAGGAAGAGAAAATGGTAAGTCTAAGCCTGATGAAGGTTTATATTAACCGAAACGTTGCAACAGACTTACTGTTAAAAATGACGTCATGGGGATCTGTGAAAAGGCAAATGTCCTGCATTAATGAATGAAATCGAATGTCCTGCATTAATGAATGAAATCAGAAGTCACTGGCTAAAATGAAAAAAGGGGAAACACCCTCCATTTAAAAGGTCAAAAAGGGAAAGGGTTGCTAACAAGGGAAAGAGAGAGTGGGCAAATGTCCACTTCTCGCTAGCAAGAGAAAGAGAGAGTGGGCAAATGTCCAGTTCTCATCCGTAAAACAAAAAAAACACACGTTTAAGGGCAATTTTCCTGCCACTTGTCACCGGCGGCGGAGGAGATGTGAGTGCTTAGTGACTTGGAGTAGGCCAGTGCACAACGTGGGCTCCGGGCTTGTCTATATCTGAGTTTCCTTACCAATCCATAGCCCTAACCCTAACCCCAACCCCTCCCTAACCCTAACCCTAACCCTAACCCCAACCCCTCCCTAACCCTAACCCTAACCCCTCCCTAACCCTAACCCCAACCCCTCCCCAACCCTAACCCCTAACCCTAACCCCAACCCCTCCCTAACCCTAACCCTAACCCCAACCCCACCCTAACCCTAACCCCAACCCCACCCTAACCCCAACCCCTCCCTAACCCTAACCCTAACCCCTAACCCTAACCCTAAACCCAACCCTAATCCCCACTCGGATTTTGACATGGTTCCTGGAGCTGCGTCTATTTCCCCTAACCTAACCCAGCCCGTGCCACCCCGAGTTGCTGCACTTGCATGGCCTTCTGCATATTTCCTGAACTGGCTAACTTACCTGATAAGAGAGTGCCAATAATTCTAATTTCATGACCTGAGTGGCCAATTTTGAAAAACACTTATAGAGAATGGAATGTTCGATGAGCACTGTGTTTTTTGGGGGTGCCAGTTAAACCAGTGCCATTTGGGGGTGCCAGCTTATATAAGAAATGTGTAAAACTGTGCAAGAAGGCCGGATGGCTAAGCACTAAATAGCATAATGTAAAACCGTGCTAGAAGGCCGGATGGCTAAGCACTAAATAGCAGAAATACTTATAGACAATGGAATGTTCGATGAGCACTGTGTTTTTTGGGGGTGCCAGTTAAACCAGTGCCATTTGGGGGTGCCAGTTTATAAAAAATTTGTAAAACTGTGCAGGAAGGCCGGATGGCTAAGCACTAAATAGCATAATGTAAAACTGTGCTAGAAGGCCGGATGGCTAAGCACTAAATAGCAGAAATACTTATAGACAATGGAATGTTCGATGAGCACTGTGTTTTTTGGGGGTGCCAGTTAAACCAGTGCCATTTGGGGGTGCCAGTTTATAAAAAATTTGTAAAACTGTGCAAGAAGGCCGGATGGCTAAGCACTAAATAGCAGAGTGTAAAACTGTGCAAGAAGGCCGGATGGCTAAGCACTGAATAGCAGAGGCCCAATTACTTGGCAAACAGAGTAGCTTGAAGGAAGATTTAAAGCCAGCTTTCGGGAAAGGTAAGGCCAGTTTGGGAAAAAGAAAAAAGATATTGCCGCCTGAGAAGTGGGGGGAAAGAGAATAACGAAAGTACTTAGATGGGAAGCTGGTGGGCTAAGTGCTAAATAGCAGAGGCCCACTCACTTGGAAAACAGAGCAGCTGGGAGGATGTTTAAAGCCAGAATGGGGATAAGTAAAGCCAGCTTGGAAAAAGGAAAAGAAGATGGAAAAAGGAAAAGAAAATGGAGAGGCTAAGCCTGATTATGGACCAACAAAAACAAGATACAAACAAACAATGACGCATGAAACTGAATAACTTACCTGATGAGAGCGTTTGGAACAGCACTGAGTATGGGGGTGCCAATGTTTTCGAGCAGTGGGGGTGCCAATAGTCCAAATTTCAGGACATGAGTGGCCATTTTTTGAAAAATAATCTAAACAAAACTAAATGTTTAATTAACACTTTTTTTGGGGGTGCAATTTTATCCAGTGCCATTTGGGGGTGCCATTTGACAAATTCTGTCTTTATCCACTGCCTGGACAAAGGAGGGAAAGAGAAGAAGAAAAAACTGAGAAAGGAAGCTAATGGGCTAAGCGCTAAATATCAAAGACCCAATCACCTGGAAAACAGAGCATCTCGTGAAAAAGGATTAAAGCCAACATGGAAAAATGCAAAGCCAGTTTGGAAAATGGAAAAAGGAAAAGAAAATGGAAGGAAAGAGAAGAAGAAAAAACTGAGAAAGGAAGCTAATGGGCTAAGCGCTAATTAGCAAAGACCCAATCACCTGGAAAACAGAGCATCTCGTAAAAAAGGATTAAAGCCAACATGGAAAAATGCAAAGCCAGTTTGGAAAATGGAAAAAGGAAAAGAAAATGGAAGGAAAGAGAAGAAGAAAAAACTGAGAAAGGAAGCTAATGGGCTAAGCGCTAAATAGCAAAGACCCAATCACCTGGTGAACAGAACATCTCGTGAAAAAGGATTAAAGCCAACATGGAAAAATGTGCAGCCAGTTTGGAAAATGGAAAAAGGAAGAGAAAATGGTAAGTCTAAGCCTGATGAAGGTTTATATTAACCGAAACGTTGCAACAGACTTACTGTTAAAAATGACGTCATGGGGATCTGTGAAAAGGCAAATGTCCTGCATTAATGAATGAAATCGAATGTCCTGCATTAATGAATGAAATCAGAAGTCACTGGCTAAAATGAAAAAAGGGGAAACACCCTCCATTTAAAAGGTCAAAAAGGGAAAGGGTTGCTAACAAGGGAAAGAGAGAGTGGGCAAATGTCCACTTCTCGCTAGCAAGAGAAAGAGAGAGTGGGCAAATGTCCAGTTCTCATCCGTAAAACAAAAAAAACACACGTTTAAGGGCAATTTTCCTGCCACTTGTCACCGGCGGCGGAGGAGATGTGAGTGCTTAGTGACTTGGAGTAGGCCAGTGCACAACGTGGGCTCCGGGCTTGTCTATATCTGAGTTTCCTTACCAATCCATAGCCCTAACCCTAACCCCAACCCCTCCCTAACCCTAACCCTAACCCTAACCCCAACCCCTCCCTAACCCTAACCCTAACCCCTCCCTAACCCTAACCCCAACCCCTCCCCAACCCTAACCCCTAACCCTAACCCCAACCCCTCCCTAACCCTAACCCTAACCCCAACCCCACCCTAACCCTAACCCCAACCCCACCCTAACCCCAACCCCTCCCTAACCCTAACCCTAACCCCTAACCCTAACCCTAAACCCAACCCTAATCCCCACTCGGATTTTGACATGGTTCCTGGAGCTGCGTCTATTTCCCCTAACCTAACCCAGCCCGTGCCACCCCGAGTTGCTGCACTTGCATGGCCTTCTGCATATTTCCTGAACTGGCTAACTTACCTGATAAGAGAGTGCCAATAATTCTAATTTCATGACCTGAGTGGCCAATTTTGAAAAACACTTATAGAGAATGGAATGTTCGATGAGCACTGTGTTTTTTGGGGGTGCCAGTTAAACCAGTGCCATTTGGGGGTGCCAGCTTATATAAGAAATGTGTAAAACTGTGCAAGAAGGCCGGATGGCTAAGCACTAAATAGCATAATGTAAAACCGTGCTAGAAGGCCGGATGGCTAAGCACTAAATAGCAGAAATACTTATAGACAATGGAATGTTCGATGAGCACTGTGTTTTTTGGGGGTGCCAGTTAAACCAGTGCCATTTGGGGGTGCCAGTTTATAAAAAATTTGTAAAACTGTGCAGGAAGGCCGGATGGCTAAGCACTAAATAGCATAATGTAAAACTGTGCTAGAAGGCCGGATGGCTAAGCACTAAATAGCAGAAATACTTATAGACAATGGAATGTTCGATGAGCACTGTGTTTTTTGGGGGTGCCAGTTAAACCAGTGCCATTTGGGGGTGCCAGTTTATAAAAAATTTGTAAAACTGTGCAAGAAGGCCGGATGGCTAAGCACTAAATAGCAGAGTGTAAAACTGTGCAAGAAGGCCGGATGGCTAAGCACTGAATAGCAGAGGCCCAATTACTTGGCAAACAGAGTAGCTTGAAGGAAGATTTAAAGCCAGCTTTCGGGAAAGGTAAGGCCAGTTTGGGAAAAAGAAAAAAGATATTGCCGCCTGAGAAGTGGGGGGAAAGAGAATAACGAAAGTACTTAGATGGGAAGCTGGTGGGCTAAGTGCTAAATAGCAGAGGCCCACTCACTTGGAAAACAGAGCAGCTGGGAGGATGTTTAAAGCCAGAATGGGGATAAGTAAAGCCAGCTTGGAAAAAGGAAAAGAAGATGGAAAAAGGAAAAGAAAATGGAGAGGCTAAGCCTGATTATGGACCAACAAAAACAAGATACAAACAAACAATGACGCATGAAACTGAATAACTTACCTGATGAGAGCGTTTGGAACAGCACTGAGTATGGGGGTGCCAATGTTTTCGAGCAGTGGGGGTGCCAATAGTCCAAATTTCAGGACATGAGTGGCCATTTTTTGAAAAATAATCTAAACAAAACTAAATGTTTAATTAACACTTTTTTTGGGGGTGCAATTTTATCCAGTGCCATTTGGGGGTGCCATTTGACAAATTCTGTCTTTATCCACTGCCTGGACAAAGGAGGGAAAGAGAAGAAGAAAAAACTGAGAAAGGAAGCTAATGGGCTAAGCGCTAAATATCAAAGACCCAATCACCTGGAAAACAGAGCATCTCGTGAAAAAGGATTAAAGCCAACATGGAAAAATGCAAAGCCAGTTTGGAAAATGGAAAAAGGAAAAGAAAATGGAAGGAAAGAGAAGAAGAAAAAACTGAGAAAGGAAGCTAATGGGCTAAGCGCTAATTAGCAAAGACCCAATCACCTGGAAAACAGAGCATCTCGTAAAAAAGGATTAAAGCCAACATGGAAAAATGCAAAGCCAGTTTGGAAAATGGAAAAAGGAAAAGAAAATGGAAGGAAAGAGAAGAAGAAAAAACTGAGAAAGGAAGCTAATGGGCTAAGCGCTAAATAGCAAAGACCCAATCACCTGGTGAACAGAACATCTCGTGAAAAAGGATTAAAGCCAACATGGAAAAATGTGCAGCCAGTTTGGAAAATGGAAAAAGGAAGAGAAAATGGTAAGTCTATGCCTGATGAAGGTTTATATTAACCGAAACGTTGCAACAGACTTACTGTTAAAAATGACGTCATGGGGATCTGTGAAAAGGCAAATGTCCTGCATTAATGAATGAAATCGAATGTCCTGCATTAATGAATGAAATCAGAAGTCACTGGCTAAAATGAAAAAAGGGGAAACACCCTCCATTTAAAAGGTCAAAAAGGGAAAGGGTTGCTAACAAGGGAAAGAGAGAGTGGGCAAATGTCCACTTCTCGCTAGCAAGAGAAAGAGAGAGTGGGCAAATGTCCAGTTCTCATCCGTAAAACAAAAAAAACACACGTTTAAGGGCAATTTTCCTGCCACTTGTCACCGGCGGCGGAGGAGATGTGAGTGCTTAGTGACTTGGAGTAGGCCAGTGCACAACGTGGGCTCCGGGCTTGTCTATATCTGAGTTTCCTTACCAATCCATAGCCCTAACCCTAACCCCAACCCCTCCCTAACCCTAACCCTAACCCTAACCCCAACCCCTCCCTAACCCTAACCCTAACCCCTCCCTAACCCTAACCCCAACCCCTCCCCAACCCTAACCCCTAACCCTAACCCCAACCCCTCCCTAACCCTAACCCTAACCCCAACCCCACCCTAACCCTAACCCCAACCCCACCCTAACCCCAACCCCTCCCTAACCCTAACCCTAACCCCTAACCCTAACCCTAAACCCAACCCTAATCCCCACTCGGATTTTGACATGGTTCCTGGAGCTGCGTCTATTTCCCCTAACCTAACCCAGCCCGTGCCACCCCGAGTTGCTGCACTTGCATGGCCTTCTGCATATTTCCTGAACTGGCTAACTTACCTGATAAGAGAGTGCCAATAATTCTAATTTCATGACCTGAGTGGCCAATTTTGAAAAACACTTATAGAGAATGGAATGTTCGATGAGCACTGTGTTTTTTGGGGGTGCCAGTTAAACCAGTGCCATTTGGGGGTGCCAGCTTATATAAGAAATGTGTAAAACTGTGCAAGAAGGCCGGATGGCTAAGCACTAAATAGCATAATGTAAAACCGTGCTAGAAGGCCGGATGGCTAAGCACTAAATAGCAGAAATACTTATAGACAATGGAATGTTCGATGAGCACTGTGTTTTTTGGGGGTGCCAGTTAAACCAGTGCCATTTGGGGGTGCCAGTTTATAAAAAATTTGTAAAACTGTGCAGGAAGGCCGGATGGCTAAGCACTAAATAGCATAATGTAAAACTGTGCTAGAAGGCCGGATGGCTAAGCACTAAATAGCAGAAATACTTATAGACAATGGAATGTTCGATGAGCACTGTGTTTTTTGGGGGTGCCAGTTAAACCAGTGCCATTTGGGGGTGCCAGTTTATAAAAAATTTGTAAAACTGTGCAAGAAGGCCGGATGGCTAAGCACTAAATAGCAGAGTGTAAAACTGTGCAAGAAGGCCGGATGGCTAAGCACTGAATAGCAGAGGCCCAATTACTTGGCAAACAGAGTAGCTTGAAGGAAGATTTAAAGCCAGCTTTCGGGAAAGGTAAGGCCAGTTTGGGAAAAAGAAAAAAGATATTGCCGCCTGAGAAGTGGGGGGAAAGAGAATAACGAAAGTACTTAGATGGGAAGCTGGTGGGCTAAGTGCTAAATAGCAGAGGCCCACTCACTTGGAAAACAGAGCAGCTGGGAGGATGTTTAAAGCCAGAATGGGGATAAGTAAAGCCAGCTTGGAAAAAGGAAAAGAAGATGGAAAAAGGAAAAGAAAATGGAGAGGCTAAGCCTGATTATGGACCAACAAAAACAAGATACAAACAAACAATGACGCATGAAACTGAATAACTTACCTGATGAGAGCGTTTGGAACAGCACTGAGTATGGGGGTGCCAATGTTTTCGAGCAGTGGGGGTGCCAATAGTCCAAATTTCAGGACATGAGTGGCCATTTTTTGAAAAATAATCTAAACAAAACTAAATGTTTAATTAACACTTTTTTTGGGGGTGCAATTTTATCCAGTGCCATTTGGGGGTGCCATTTGACAAATTCTGTCTTTATCCACTGCCTGGACAAAGGAGGGAAAGAGAAGAAGAAAAAACTGAGAAAGGAAGCTAATGGGCTAAGCGCTAAATATCAAAGACCCAATCACCTGGAAAACAGAGCATCTCGTGAAAAAGGATTAAAGCCAACATGGAAAAATGCAAAGCCAGTTTGGAAAATGGAAAAAGGAAAAGAAAATGGAAGGAAAGAGAAGAAGAAAAAACTGAGAAAGGAAGCTAATGGGCTAAGCGCTAATTAGCAAAGACCCAATCACCTGGAAAACAGAGCATCTCGTAAAAAAGGATTAAAGCCAACATGGAAAAATGCAAAGCCAGTTTGGAAAATGGAAAAAGGAAAAGAAAATGGAAGGAAAGAGAAGAAGAAAAAACTGAGAAAGGAAGCTAATGGGCTAAGCGCTAAATAGCAAAGACCCAATCACCTGGTGAACAGAACATCTCGTGAAAAAGGATTAAAGCCAACATGGAAAAATGTGCAGCCAGTTTGGAAAATGGAAAAAGGAAGAGAAAATGGTAAGTCTAAGCCTGATGAAGGTTTATATTAACCGAAACGTTGCAACAGACTTACTGTTAAAAATGACGTCATGGGGATCTGTGAAAAGGCAAATGTCCTGCATTAATGAATGAAATCGAATGTCCTGCATTAATGAATGAAATCAGAAGTCACTGGCTAAAATGAAAAAAGGGGAAACACCCTCCATTTAAAAGGTCAAAAAGGGAAAGGGTTGCTAACAAGGGAAAGAGAGAGTGGGCAAATGTCCACTTCTCGCTAGCAAGAGAAAGAGAGAGTGGGCAAATGTCCAGTTCTCATCCGTAAAACAAAAAAAACACACGTTTAAGGGCAATTTTCCTGCCACTTGTCACCGGCGGCGGAGGAGATGTGAGTGCTTAGTGACTTGGAGTAGGCCAGTGCACAACGTGGGCTCCGGGCTTGTCTATATCTGAGTTTCCTTACCAATCCATAGCCCTAACCCTAACCCCAACCCCTCCCTAACCCTAACCCTAACCCTAACCCCAACCCCTCCCTAACCCTAACCCTAACCCAACCCTAACCCCTAACCCTAACCCCAACCCCTCCCTAACCCTAACCCTAACCCCAACCCCACCCTAACCCTAACCCCAACCCCACCCTAACCCCAACCCCTCCCTAACCCTAACCCTAACCCCTAACCCTAACCCTAAACCCAACCCTAATCCCCACTCGGATTTTGACATGGTTCCTGGAGCTGCGTCTATTTCCCCTAACCTAACCCAGCCCGTGCCACCCCGAGTTGCTGCACTTGCATGGCCTTCTGCATATTTCCTGAACTGGCTAACTTACCTGATAAGAGAGTGCCAATAATTCTAATTTCATGACCTGAGTGGCCAATTTTGAAAAACACTTATAGAGAATGGAATGTTCGATGAGCACTGTGTTTTTTGGGGGTGCCAGTTAAACCAGTGCCATTTGGGGGTGCCAGCTTATATAAGAAATGTGTAAAACTGTGCAAGAAGGCCGGATGGCTAAGCACTAAATAGCATAATGTAAAACCGTGCTAGAAGGCCGGATGGCTAAGCACTAAATAGCAGAAATACTTATAGACAATGGAATGTTCGATGAGCACTGTGTTTTTTGGGGGTGCCAGTTAAACCAGTGCCATTTGGGGGTGCCAGTTTATAAAAAATTTGTAAAACTGTGCAGGAAGGCCGGATGGCTAAGCACTAAATAGCATAATGTAAAACTGTGCTAGAAGGCCGGATGGCTAAGCACTAAATAGCAGAAATACTTATAGACAATGGAATGTTCGATGAGCACTGTGTTTTTTGGGGGTGCCAGTTAAACCAGTGCCATTTGGGGGTGCCAGTTTATAAAAAATTTGTAAAACTGTGCAAGAAGGCCGGATGGCTAAGCACTAAATAGCATAATGTAAAACTGTGCAAGAAGGCCGGATGGCTAAGCACTAAATAGCAGAGTGTAAAACTGTGCAAGAAGGCCGGATGGCTAAGCACTGAATAGCAGAGGCCCAATTACTTGGCAAACAGAGTAGCTTGAAGGAAGATTTAAAGCCAGCTTTCGGGAAAGGTAAGGCCAGTTTGGGAAAAAGAAAAAAGATATTGCCGCCTGAGAAGTGGGGGGAAAGAGAATAACGAAAGTACTTAGATGGGAAGCTGGTGGGCTAAGTGCTAAATAGCAGAGGCCCACTCACTTGGAAAACAGAGCAGCTGGGAGGATGTTTAAAGCCAGAATGGGGATAAGTAAAGCCAGCTTGGAAAAAGGAAAAGAAGATGGAAAAAGGAAAAGAAAATGGAGAGGCTAAGCCTGATTATGGACCAACAAAAACAAGATACAAACAAACAATGACGCATGAAACTGAATAACTTACCTGATGAGAGCGTTTGGAACAGCACTGAGTATGGGGGTGCCAATGTTTTCGAGCAGTGGGGGTGCCAATAGTCCAAATTTCAGGACATGAGTGGCCATTTTTTGAAAAATAATCTAAACAAAACTAAATGTTTAATTAACACTTTTTTTGGGGGTGCAATTTTATCCAGTGCCATTTGGGGGTGCCATTTGACAAATTCTGTCTTTATCCACTGCCTGGACAAAGGAGGGAAAGAGAAGAAGAAAAAACTGAGAAAGGAAGCTAATGGGCTAAGCGCTAAATATCAAAGACCCAATCACCTGGAAAACAGAGCATCTCGTGAAAAAGGATTAAAGCCAACATGGAAAAATGCAAAGCCAGTTTGGAAAATGGAAAAAGGAAAAGAAAATGGAAGGAAAGAGAAGAAGAAAAAACTGAGAAAGGAAGCTAATGGGCTAAGCGCTAATTAGCAAAGACCCAATCACCTGGAAAACAGAGCATCTCGTAAAAAAGGATTAAAGCCAACATGGAAAAATGCAAAGCCAGTTTGGAAAATGGAAAAAGGAAAAGAAAATGGAAGGAAAGAGAAGAAGAAAAAACTGAGAAAGGAAGCTAATGGGCTAAGCGCTAAATAGCAAAGACCCAATCACCTGGTGAACAGAACATCTCGTGAAAAAGGATTAAAGCCAACATGGAAAAATGTGCAGCCAGTTTGGAAAATGGAAAAAGGAAGAGAAAATGGTAAGTCTAAGCCTGATGAAGGTTTATATTAACCGAAACGTTGCAACAGACTTACTGTTAAAAATGACGTCATGGGGATCTGTGAAAAGGCAAATGTCCTGCATTAATGAATGAAATCGAATGTCCTGCATTATTGAATGAAATCAGAAGTCACTGGCTAAAATGAAAAAAAGGGGAAACACCCTCCATTTAAAAGGTCAAAAAGGGAAAGGGTTGCTAACAAGGGAAAGAGAGAGTGGGCAAATGTCCACTTCTCGCTAGCAAGAGAAAGAGAGAGTGGGCAAATGTCCAGTTCTCATCCGTAAAACAAAAAAAACACACGTTTAAGGGCAATTTTCCTGCCACTTGTCACCGGCGGCGGAGGAGATGTGAGTGCTTAGTGACTTGGAGTAGGCCAGTGCACAACGTGGGCTCCGGGCTTGTCTATATCTGAGTTTCCTTACCAATCCATAGCCCTAACCCTAACCCCAACCCCTCCCTAACCCTAACCCTAACCCTAACCCCAACCCCTCCCTAACCCTAACCCTAACCCCTCCCTAACCCTAACCCCAACCCCTCCCCAACCCTAACCCCTAACCCTAACCCCAACCCCTCCCTAACCCTAACCCTAACCCCAACCCCACCCTAACCCTAACCCCAACCCCACCCTAACCCCAACCCCTCCCTAACCCTAACCCTAACCCCTAACCCTAACCCTAAACCCAACCCTAATCCCCACTCGGATTTTGACATGGTTCCTGGAGCTGCGTCTATTTCCCCTAACCTAACCCAGCCCGTGCCACCCCGAGTTGCTGCACTTGCATGGCCTTCTGCATATTTCCTGAACTGGCTAACTTACCTGATAAGAGAGTGCCAATAATTCTAATTTCATGACCTGAGTGGCCAATTTTGAAAAACACTTATAGAGAATGGAATGTTCGATGAGCACTGTGTTTTTTGGGGGTGCCAGTTAAACCAGTGCCATTTGGGGGTGCCAGCTTATATAAGAAATGTGTAAAACTGTGCAAGAAGGCCGGATGGCTAAGCACTAAATAGCATAATGTAAAACCGTGCTAGAAGGCCGGATGGCTAAGCACTAAATAGCAGAAATACTTATAGACAATGGAATGTTCGATGAGCACTGTGTTTTTTGGGGGTGCCAGTTAAACCAGTGCCATTTGGGGGTGCCAGTTTATAAAAAATTTGTAAAACTGTGCAGGAAGGCCGGATGGCTAAGCACTAAATAGCATAATGTAAAACTGTGCTAGAAGGCCGGATGGCTAAGCACTAAATAGCAGAAATACTTATAGACAATGGAATGTTCGATGAGCACTGTGTTTTTTGGGGGTGCCAGTTAAACCAGTGCCATTTGGGGGTGCCAGTTTATAAAAAATTTGTAAAACTGTGCAAGAAGGCCGGATGGCTAAGCACTAAATAGCAGAGTGTAAAACTGTGCAAGAAGGCCGGATGGCTAAGCACTGAATAGCAGAGGCCCAATTACTTGGCAAACAGAGTAGCTTGAAGGAAGATTTAAAGCCAGCTTTCGGGAAAGGTAAGGCCAGTTTGGGAAAAAGAAAAAAGATATTGCCGCCTGAGAAGTGGGGGGAAAGAGAATAACGAAAGTACTTAGATGGGAAGCTGGTGGGCTAAGTGCTAAATAGCAGAGGCCCACTCACTTGGAAAACAGAGCAGCTGGGAGGATGTTTAAAGCCAGAATGGGGATAAGTAAAGCCAGCTGGGAAAAAGGAAAAGAAGATGGAAAAAGGAAAAGAAAATGGAGAGGCTAAGCCTGATTATGGACCAACAAAAACAAGATACAAACAAACAATGACGCATGAAACTGAATAACTTACCTGATGAGAGCGTTTGGAACAGCACTGAGTATGGGGGTGCCAATGTTTTCGAGCAGTGGGGGTGCCAATAGTCCAAATTTCAGGACATGAGTGGCCATTTTTTGAAAAATAATCTAAACAAAACTAAATGTTTAATTAACACTTTTTTTGGGGGTGCAATTTTATCCAGTGCCATTTGGGGGTGCCATTTGACAAATTCTGTCTTTATCCACTGCCTGGACAAAGGAGGGAAAGAGAAGAAGAAAAAACTGAGAAAGGAAGCTAATGGGCTAAGCGCTAAATATCAAAGACCCAATCACCTGGAAAACAGAGCATCTCGTGAAAAAGGATTAAAGCCAACATGGAAAAATGCAAAGCCAGTTTGGAAAATGGAAAAAGGAAAAGAAAATGGAAGGAAAGAGAAGAAGAAAAAACTGAGAAAGGAAGCTAATGGGCTAAGCGCTAATTAGCAAAGACCCAATCACCTGGAAAACAGAGCATCTCGTAAAAAAGGATTAAAGCCAACATGGAAAAATGCAAAGCCAGTTTGGAAAATGGAAAAAGGAAAAGAAAATGGAAGGAAAGAGAAGAAGAAAAAACTGAGAAAGGAAGCTAATGGGCTAAGCGCTAAATAGCAAAGACCTAATCACCTGGTGAACAGAACATCTCGTGAAAAAGGATTAAAGCCAACATGGAAAAATGTGCAGCCAGTTTGGAAAATGGAAAAAGGAAGAGAAAATGGTAAGTCTAAGCCTGATGAAGGTTTATATTAACCGAAACGTTGCAACAGACTTACTGTTAAAAATGACGTCATGGGGATCTGTGAAAAGGCAAATGTCCTGCATTAATGAATGAAATCGAATGTCCTGCATTAATGAATGAAATCAGAAGTCACTGGCTAAAATGAAAAAAGGGGAAACACCCTCCATTTAAAAGGTCAAAAAGGGAAAGGGTTGCTAACAAGGGAAAGAGAGAGTGGGCAAATGTCCACTTCTCGCTAGCAAGAGAAAGAGAGAGTGGGCAAATGTCCAGTTCTCATCCGTAAAACAAAAAAAACACGTTTAAGGGCAATTTTCCTGCCACTTGTCACCGGCGGCGGAGGAGATGTGAGTGCTTAGTGACTTGGAGTAGGCCAGTGCACAACGTGGGCTCCGGGCTTGTCTATATCTGAGTTTCCTTACCAATCCATAGCCCTAACCCTAACCCCAACCCCTCCCTAACCCTAACCCTAACCCTAACCCCAACCCCTCCCTAACCCTAACCCTAACCCCTCCCTAACCCTAACCCCAACCCCTCCCCAACCCTAACCCCTAACCCTAACCCCAACCCCTCCCTAACCCTAACCCTAACCCCAACCCCACCCTAACCCTAACCCCAACCCCACCCTAACCCCAACCCCTCCCTAACCCTAACCCTAACCCCTAACCCTAACCCTAAACCCAACCCTAATCCCCACTCGGATTTTGACATGGTTCCTGGAGCTGCGTCTATTTCCCCTAACCTAACCCAGCCCGTGCCACCCCGAGTTGCTGCACTTGCATGGCCTTCTGCATATTTCCTGAACTGGCTAACTTACCTGATAAGAGAGTGCCAATAATTCTAATTTCATGACCTGAGTGGCCAATTTTGAAAAACACTTATAGAGAATGGAATGTTCGATGAGCACTGTGTTTTTTGGGGGTGCCAGTTAAACCAGTGCCATTTGGGGGTGCCAGCTTATATAAGAAATGTGTAAAACTGTGCAAGAAGGCCGGATGGCTAAGCACTAAATAGCATAATGTAAAACCGTGCTAGAAGGCCGGATGGCTAAGCACTAAATAGCAGAAATACTTATAGACAATGGAATGTTCGATGAGCACTGTGTTTTTTGGGGGTGCCAGTTAAACCAGTGCCATTTGGGGGTGCCAGTTTATAAAAAATTTGTAAAACTGTGCAGGAAGGCCGGATGGCTAAGCACTAAATAGCATAATGTAAAACTGTGCTAGAAGGCCGGATGGCTAAGCACTAAATAGCAGAAATACTTATAGACAATGGAATGTTCGATGAGCACTGTGTTTTTTGGGGGTGCCAGTTAAACCAGTGCCATTTGGGGGTGCCAGTTTATAAAAAATTTGTAAAACTGTGCAAGAAGGCCGGATGGCTAAGCACTAAATAGCAGAGTGTAAAACTGTGCAAGAAGGCCGGATGGCTAAGCACTGAATAGCAGAGGCCCAATTACTTGGCAAACAGAGTAGCTTGAAGGAAGATTTAAAGCCAGCTTTCGGGAAAGGTAAGGCCAGTTTGGGAAAAAGAAAAAAGATATTGCCGCCTGAGAAGTGGGGGGAAAGAGAATAACGAAAGTACTTAGATGGGAAGCTGGTGGGCTAAGTGCTAAATAGCAGAGGCCCACTCACTTGGAAAACAGAGCAGCTGGGAGGATGTTTAAAGCCAGAATGGGGATAAGTAAAGCCAGCTTGGAAAAAGGAAAAGAAGATGGAAAAAGGAAAAGAAAATGGAGAGGCTAAGCCTGATTATGGACCAACAAAAACAAGATACAAACAAACAATGACGCATGAAACTGAATAACTTACCTGATGAGAGCGTTTGGAACAGCACTGAGTATGGGGGTGCCAATGTTTTCGAGCAGTGGGGGTGCCAATAGTCCAAATTTCAGGACATGAGTGGCCATTTTTTGAAAAATAATCTAAACAAAACTAAATGTTTAATTAACACTTTTTTTGGGGGTGCAATTTTATCCAGTGCCATTTGGGGGTGCCATTTGACAAATTCTGTCTTTATCCACTGCCTGGACAAAGGAGGGAAAGAGAAGAAGAAAAAACTGAGAAAGGAAGCTAATGGGCTAAGCGCTAAATATCAAAGACCCAATCACCTGGAAAACAGAGCATCTCGTGAAAAAGGATTAAAGCCAACATGGAAAAATGCAAAGCCAGTTTGGAAAATGGAAAAAGGAAAAGAAAATGGAAGGAAAGAGAAGAAGAAAAAACTGAGAAAGGAAGCTAATGGGCTAAGCGCTAATTAGCAAAGACCCAATCACCTGGAAAACAGAGCATCTCGTAAAAAAGGATTAAAGCCAACATGGAAAAATGCAAAGCCAGTTTGGAAAATGGAAAAAGGAAAAGAAAATGGAAGGAAAGAGAAGAAGAAAAAACTGAGAAAGGAAGCTAATGGGCTAAGCGCTAAATAGCAAAGACCCAATCACCTGGTGAACAGAACATCTCGTGAAAAAGGATTAAAGCCAACATGGAAAAATGTGCAGCCAGTTTGGAAAATGGAAAAAGGAAGAGAAAATGGTAAGTCTAAGCCTGATGAAGGTTTATATTAACCGAAACGTTGCAACAGACTTACTGTTAAAAATGACGTCATGGGGATCTGTGAAAAGGCAAATGTCCTGCATTAATGAATGAAATCGAATGTCCTGCATTAATGAATGAAATCAGAAGTCACTGGCTAAAATGAAAAAAGGGGAAACACCCTCCATTTAAAAGGTCAAAAAGGGAAAGGGTTGCTAACAAGGGAAAGAGAGAGTGGGCAAATGTCCACTTCTCGCTAGCAAGAGAAAGAGAGAGTGGGCAAATGTCCAGTTCTCATCCGTAAAACAAAAAAAACACACGTTTAAGGGCAATTTTCCTGCCACTTGTCACCGGCGGCGGAGGAGATGTGAGTGCTTAGTGACTTGGAGTAGGCCAGTGCACAACGTGGGCTCCGGGCTTGTCTATATCTGAGTTTCCTTACCAATCCATAGCCCTAACCCTAACCCCAACCCCTCCCTAACCCTAACCCTAACCCTAACCCCAACCCCTCCCTAACCCTAACCCTAACCCCTCCCTAACCCTAACCCCAACCCCTCCCCAACCCTAACCCCTAACCCTAACCCCAACCCCTCCCTAACCCTAACCCTAACCCCAACCCCACCCTAACCCTAACCCCAACCCCACCCTAACCCCAACCCCTCCCTAACCCTAACCCTAACCCCTAACCCTAACCCTAAACCCAACCCTAATCCCCACTCGGATTTTGACATGGTTCCTGGAGCTGCGTCTATTTCCCCTAACCTAACCCAGCCCGTGCCACCCCGAGTTGCTGCACTTGCATGGCCTTCTGCATATTTCCTGAACTGGCTAACTTACCTGATAAGAGAGTGCCAATAATTCTAATTTCATGACCTGAGTGGCCAATTTTGAAAAACACTTATAGAGAATGGAATGTTCGATGAGCACTGTGTTTTTTGGGGGTGCCAGTTAAACCAGTGCCATTTGGGGGTGCCAGCTTATATAAGAAATGTGTAAAACTGTGCAAGAAGGCCGGATGGCTAAGCACTAAATAGCATAATGTAAAACCGTGCTAGAAGGCCGGATGGCTAAGCACTAAATAGCAGAAATACTTATAGACAATGGAATGTTCGATGAGCACTGTGTTTTTTGGGGGTGCCAGTTAAACCAGTGCCATTTGGGGGTGCCAGTTTATAAAAAATTTGTAAAACTGTGCAGGAAGGCCGGATGGCTAAGCACTAAATAGCATAATGTAAAACTGTGCTAGAAGGCCGGATGGCTAAGCACTAAATAGCAGAAATACTTATAGACAATGGAATGTTCGATGAGCACTGTGTTTTTTGGGGGTGCCAGTTAAACCAGTGCCATTTGGGGGTGCCAGTTTATAAAAAATTTGTAAAACTGTGCAAGAAGGCCGGATGGCTA
>NW_028149088.1:0-94000 GCF_946808225.1 Silurus aristotelis
GCCCAGGCCGTGCGTAGAGGTGATCCCGACTATCTCTAGTCGGAACCTCTCAACCTCACGCACAATCTCAGGCTCCTTCCCCGCCAGCGAGGTGACACGTCCCTAGAGCTAGCTTCCGTGTCCAGGGATCGGGTTGTCGAGGCCTCCACCTTCGACTGCTGCCCGATCCTCTTAGCACCGGCCCCTTACGGTCCCTCCTGCAGGTGGTGAGCCCACTGGAAGGCGGCCCCACGTCGCTCCTTCGGGCTGAGCCCGGCCGGACCCTGTGGGGGAAGGCCCGGCCACCAGGCGCTCGCATACGAGCCCCAACCCCGAACCTGGCTCCAGGGTGGGGCCCCGGCTGCGCCATACCGGGCGACGTCACGGTCCCTGATGTAGTATCTCTCATAACGGGTTTTGAACCGCGCTTAGTCTGACCCGTCGCCCAGGACCTGTTTATTTTTGCTTGTCAGTGTGTTTGTTTGCTCATATGCCTTTCCTGCTATTCCAGTTCAACTTTTATCACACTTTTTTCACCACGGTAAATGTTCGTCCTTAAATTAAGCATGAAAGCAAAAAAAAATAAATTAAAGCTTACAGCACCTGGTATTCCCAGGCGGTCTCCCATCCAAGTACTAACCAGGCCTGACCCTGCTTAGCTTTCGAGATCAGATGAGATCGAGCGTTCTCAGAGTGGTATGGCCGTAAGCGAGATCCGCTGTTCCAAATTGACAATTTATTTTTGCTTGTAATCGTGTTTGTTTGCTTATATGCCTTTCCTGCTATTCCAGTTCGAATTTTGTCACACTTTATTCACCACAGTAAATGTTCATCCTTAAATTAAGCATGAAAGCAAAGAGAAAAAAAATTAAAGCTTACAGCACCTGGTATTCCCAGGCGGTCTCCCATCCAAGTACTAACCAGGCCCGACGCTGCTTAGCTTCCGAGATCAGACGAGATCGAGCAATCTCAGAGTGGTATGGCCGTAAGCGAGATTCGTGCTTCGAAATTGCCAATTTTTTTTTGTTGTCAGCGTGTTTGTTTGCTCATATGCCTTTCCTGCTATTCCAGTTCAACTTTTATCACACTTTATCCACAACGGTAAATGTTCGTCCTTAAATTAAGCCTGAAAGCAAAGAAAAAAAAATTAAAGCTTACAGCACCTGGTATTCCCAGGCGGTCTCCCATCCAAGTACTAACCAGGCCCGACCCTGCTTAGCTTCCGAGATCAGACGAGATCGAGCGTTCTCAGAGTGGTATGGCCGTAAGCGAGATTCGCTGTTCCAAATTGCCTATTTATCTTTGCTTGTCAGTGTGTTTGTTTGCTCATATGCCTTTCCTGCTATTCCAGTTCAACTTTTATCACACTTTATCCACAACGGTAAATGTTCGTCCTTAAATTAAGCCTGAAAGCAAAGAAAAAAAAATTAAAGCTTACAGCACCTGGTATTCCCAGGCGGTCTCCCATCCAAGTACTAACCAGGCCCGACGCTGCTTAGCTTCTGAGATCAGACGAGATCGAGCGTTCTCAGAGTGGTATGGCCGTAAGCGAGATTCGCTGTTCCAAATTGCCTATTTATTTTTGCTTGGCAGCGTGTTTGTTTGCTTATATGCCTTTCCTGCTATTCCAGTTCAACTTTTATCACACTTTATCCACAACGGTAAATGTTCGTCCTTAAATTAAGCCTGAAAGCAAAGAAAAAAAAATTAAAGATTACAGCACCGGGTATTCCCAGGCGGTCTCCCATCCAAGTACTAACCAGGCCTGACCCTACTTAGCTTCCGAGATCGGACGATATCGAGCGTTCTCAGAGTGGTATGGCCGTAAGCGAGATTCGCTGTTCCAAATTGCCTATTTATTTTTGCTTGTCAGTGTGTTTGTTTGCTCATATGCCTTTCCTGCTATTCCAGTTCAACTTTTATCACACTTTATCCACAACGGTAAATGTTCGTCCTTAAATTAAGCATGAAAGCAAAGAAAAAAAAGAATAAAGCTTACAGCACCTGGTATTCCCAGGAGGTCTCCCATCCAAGTACTAACCAGGCCCGACCCTGCTTAGCTTCCGAGATCAGACGAGATCGAGCGTTCTCAGAGTGGTATGGCCGTAAGCGAGATTCGTGCTTCGAAATTGCCAATTTATTTTTGCTTGTCAGCGTGTTTGTTTGCTTATATGCCTTTCCTGCTATTCCAGTTCAACTTTTATCACACTTTATTCACCACGGTAAATGTTCATCCTTAAATTAAGCATGAAAGCAAAGAAAAAAAAATTAAAGCTTACAGCACCTGGTTTTCCCAGGCGGTCTCCCATCCAAGTACTAACCAGGCCCGACCCTGCTTAGCTTTCGAGATCAGACGAGATCAAGCTTTCTCAGAGTGGTATGGCCGTAAGCGAGATTCGCTGTTCCAAATTGCCTATTTATTTTTGCTTGGAAGCGTGTTTGTTTGCTTATATGCCTTTCCTGCTATTCCAGTTCAACTTTTATCACACTTTATTCACCACGGTAAATGTTTATCCTTAAATTAAGCATGAAAGCAAAGAAAAAAAAATTTAAACTTACAGCACCTGGTATTCCCAGGCGGTCTCCCATCCAAGTACTGACCAGGCCCGACCCTGCTTAGCTTCCGAGATCAGACGAGATCAAGCTTTCTCAGAGTGGTATGGCCGTAAGCGAGATTCGCGCTTCGAAATTGCCCATTTATTTTTGCTTCTCAGTGTGTTTGTTTGCTCATATGCCTTTCCTGCTATTCCAGTTCAACTTTTATCACACTTTATCCACAACGGTAAATGTTTGTCCTTAAATAAAGCATGAATGCAAAGAAAAAAAAATTTAAGCTTACAGCACCTGGTATTCCCAGGCGGTCTCCCATCCAAGTACTAACCAGGCCCGACGCTGCTTAGCTTCCGAGATCAGACGAGATCGAGCGTTCTCAGAGTGGTATGGCCGTAAGCGAGATTCGCTGTTCCAAATTGCCTATTTATTTTTGCTTGGCAGCGTGTTTGTTTGCTTATATGCCTTTCTTGCTATTCCAGTTCAACTTTTATCACACTTTATCCACAACGGTAAATGTTCGTCCTTAAATTAAGCCTGAAAGCAAAGAAAAAAAAATTAAAGCTTACAGCACCTGGTATTCCCAGGCGGTCTCCCATCCAAGTACTAACCAGGCCCGACCCTACTTAGCTTCCGAGATCAGACGGGATCAAGCGTTCTCAGAGTGGTATGGCCGTAAGCGAGATTCGCTGTTCCAAATTGCCTATTTATTTTTGCTTGTCAGTGTGTTTGTTTGCTCATATGACTTTCCTGCTATTCCAGTTCAACTTTTATCACACTTTATCCACAACGGTAAATGTTCGTCCTTAAATTAAGCATGAAAGCAAAAAAAAAAAAGAATAAAGCTTACAGCACCTGGTATTCCCAGGCGGTCTCCTATCCAAGTACTAACCAGGCCCGACCCTGCTTAGCTTTCGAGATCAGACGAGATCGAGCGTTCTCAGAGTGGTATGGCCGTAAGCGAGATTCGCTGTTCCAAATTGCCTATTTATCTTTGCTTGTCAGTGTGTTTGTTTGCTCATATGCCTTTCCTGCTATTCCAGTTCAACTTTTATCACACTTTATCCACAACGGTAAATGTTCGTCCTTAAATTAAGCCTGAAAGCAAAGAAAAAAAAATTAAAGCTTACAGCACCTGGTATTCCCAGGCGGTCTCCCATCCAAGTACTAACCAGGCCCGACGCTGCTTAGCTTCCGAGATCAGACGAGATCGAGCGTTCTCAGAGTGGTATGGCCGTAAGCGAGATTCGCTGTTCCAAATTGCCTATTTATTTTTGCTTGGCAGCGTGTTTGTTTGCTTATATGCCTTTCCTGCTATTCCAGTTCAACTTTTATCACACTTTATCCACAACGGTAAATGTTCGTCCTTAAATTAAGCCTGAAAGCAAAGAAAAAAAAATTAAAGATTACAGCACCGGGTATTCCCAGGCGGTCTCCCATCCAAGTACTAACCAGGCCTGACCCTAGTTAGCTTCCGAGATCGGACGATATCGAGCGTTCTCAGAGTGGTATGGCCGTAAGCGAGATTCGCTGTTCCAAATTGCCTATTTATTTTTGCTTGTCAGTGTGTTTGTTTGCTCATATGCCTTTCCTGCTATTCCAGTTCAACTTTTATCACACTTTATCCACAACGGTAAATGTTCGTCCTTAAATTAAGCATGAAAGCAAAGAAAAAAAAGAATAAAGCTTACAGCACCTGGTATTCCCAGGAGGTCTCCCATCCAAGTACTAACCAGGCCCGACCCTGCTTAGCTTCCGAGATCAGACGAGATCGAGCGTTCTCAGAGTGGTATGGCCGTAAGCGAGATTCGTGCTTCGAAATTGCCAATTTATTTTTGCTTGTCAGCGTGTTTGTTTGCTTATATGCCTTTCCTGCTATTCCAGTTCAACTTTTATCACACTTTATTCACCACGGTAAATGTTCATCCTTAAATTAAGCATGAAAGCAAAGAAAAAAAAATTAAAGCTTACAGCACCTGGTTTTCCCAGGCGGTCTCCCATCCAAGTACTAACCAGGCCCGACCCTGCTTAGCTTTCGAGATCAGACGAGATCAAGCTTTCTCAGAGTGGTATGGCCGTAAGCGAGATTCGCTGTTCCAAATTGCCTATTTATTTTTGCTTGGAAGCGTGTTTGTTTGCTTATATGCCTTTCCTGCTATTCCAGTTCAACTTTTATCACACTTTATTCACCACGGTAAATGTTTATCCTTAAATTAAGCATGAAAGCAAAGAAAAAAAAATTTAAACTTACAGCACCTGGTATTCCCAGGCGGTCTCCCATCCAAGTACTGACCAGGCCCGACCCTGCTTAGCTTCCGAGATCAGACGAGATCAAGCGTTCTCAGAGTGGTATGGCCGTAAGCGAGATTCGCGCTTCGAAATTGCCCATTTATTTTTGCTTCTCAGTGTGTTTGTTTGCTCATATGCCTTTCCTGCTATTCCAGTTCAACTTTTATCACACTTTATCCACAACGGTAAATGTTTGTCCTTAAATAAAGCATGAATGCAAAGAAAAAAAAATTTAAGCTTACAGCACCTGGTATTCCCAGGCGGTCTCCCATCCAAGTACTAACCAGGCCCGACCCTACTTAGCTTCCGAGATCAGACGGGATCAAGCGTTCTCAGAGTGGTATGGCCGTAAGCGAGATTCGCTGTTCCAAATTGCCTATTTATTTTTGCTTGTCAGTGTGTTTGTTTGCTCATATGACTTTCCTGCTATTCCAGTTCAACTTTTATCACACTTTATCCACAACGGTAAATGTTCGTCCTTAAATTAAGCATGAAAGCAAAAAAAAAAAAGAATAAAGCTTACAGCACCTGGTATTCCCAGGCGGTCTCCTATCCAAGTACTAACCAGGCCCGACCCTGCTTAGCTTTCGAGATCAGACGAGATCGAGCGTTCTCAGAGTGGTATGGCCGTAAGCGAGATTCGCTGTTCCAAATTGCCTATTTATCTTTGCTTGTCAGTGTGTTTGTTTGCTCATATGCCTTTCCTGCTATTCCAGTTCAACTTTTATCACACTTTATCCACAACGGTAAATGTTCGTCCTTAAATTAAGCCTGAAAGCAAAGAAAAAAAAATTAAAGCTTACAGCACCTGGTATTCCCAGGCGGTCTCCCATCCAAGTACTAACCAGGCCCGACGCTGCTTAGCTTCCGAGATCAGACGAGATCGAGCGTTCTCAGAGTGGTATGGCCGTAAGCGAGATTCGCTGTTCCAAATTGCCTATTTATTTTTGCTTGGCAGCGTGTTTGTTTGCTTATATGCCTTTCCTGCTATTCCAGTTCAACTTTTATCACACTTTATCCACAACGGTAAATGTTCGTCCTTAAATTAAGCCTGAAAGCAAAGAAAAAAAAATTAAAGATTACAGCACCGGGTATTCCCAGGCGGTCTCCCATCCAAGTACTAACCAGGCCTGACCCTAGTTAGCTTCCGAGATCGGACGATATCGAGCGTTCTCAGAGTGGTATGGCCGTAAGCGAGATTCGCTGTTCCAAATTGCCTATTTATTTTTGCTTGTCAGTGTGTTTGTTTGCTCATATGCCTTTCCTGCTATTCCAGTTCAACTTTTATCACACTTTATCCACAACGGTAAATGTTCGTCCTTAAATTAAGCATGAAAGCAAAGAAAAAAAAGAATAAAGCTTACAGCACCTGGTATTCCCAGGAGGTCTCCCATCCAAGTACTAACCAGGCCCGACCCTGCTTAGCTTCCGAGATCAGACGAGATCGAGCGTTCTCAGAGTGGTATGGCCGTAAGCGAGATTCGTGCTTCGAAATTGCCAATTTATTTTTGCTTGTCAGCGTGTTTGTTTGCTTATATGCCTTTCCTGCTATTCCAGTTCAACTTTTATCACACTTTATTCACCACGGTAAATGTTCATCCTTAAATTAAGCATGAAAGCAAAGAAAAAAAAATTAAAGCTTACAGCACCTGGTTTTCCCAGGCGGTCTCCCATCCAAGTACTAACCAGGCCCGACCCTGCTTAGCTTTCGAGATCAGACGAGATCAAGCTTTCTCAGAGTGGTATGGCCGTAAGCGAGATTCGCTGTTCCAAATTGCCTATTTATTTTTGCTTGGAAGCGTGTTTGTTTGCTTATATGCCTTTCCTGCTATTCCAGTTCAACTTTTATCACACTTTATTCACCACGGTAAATGTTTATCCTTAAATTAAGCATGAAAGCAAAGAAAAAAAAATTTAAACTTACAGCACCTGGTATTCCCAGGCGGTCTCCCATCCAAGTACTGACCAGGCCCGACCCTGCTTAGCTTCCGAGATCAGACGAGATCAAGCGTTCTCAGAGTGGTATGGCCGTAAGCGAGATTCGCGCTTCGAAATTGCCCATTTATTTTTGCTTCTCAGTGTGTTTGTTTGCTCATATGCCTTTCCTGCTATTCCAGTTCAACTTTTATCACACTTTATCCACAACGGTAAATGTTTGTCCTTAAATAAAGCATGAATGCAAAGAAAAAAAAATTTAAGCTTACAGCACCTGGTATTCCCAGGCGGTCTCCCATCCAAGTACTAACCAGGCCCGACGCTGCTTAGCTTCCGAGATCAGACGAGATCGAGCGTTCTCAGAGTGGTATGGCCGTAAGCGAGATTCGCTGTTCCAAATTGCCTATTTATTTTTGCTTGGCAGCGTGTTTGTTTGCTTATATGCCTTTCTTGCTATTCCAGTTCAACTTTTATCACACTTTATCCACAACGGTAAATGTTCGTCCTTAAATTAAGCCTGAAAGCAAAGAAAAAAAAATTAAAGCTTACAGCACCTGGTATTCCCAGGCGGTCTCCCATCCAAGTACTAACCAGGCCCGACCCTACTTAGCTTCCGAGATCAGACGGGATCAAGCGTTCTCAGAGTGGTATGGCCGTAAGCGAGATTCGCTGTTCCAAATTGCCTATTTATTTTTGCTTGTCAGTGTGTTTGTTTGCTCATATGACTTTCCTGCTATTCCA
This sequence comes from Silurus aristotelis, assembly GCF_946808225.1. NCBI lineage: Eukaryota > Metazoa > Chordata > Actinopteri > Siluriformes > Siluridae > Silurus > Silurus aristotelis. The sequence goes on from NW_028149088.1 coordinate 7,495, forward strand.
GTTCAACTTTTATCACACTTTATCCACAACGGTAAATGTTCGTCCTTAAATTAAGCATGAAAGCAAAAAAAAAAAAGAATAAAGCTTACAGCACCTGGTATTCCCAGGCGGTCTCCTATCCAAGTACTAACCAGGCCCGACCCTGCTTAGCTTTCGAGATCAGACGAGATCGAGCGTTCTCAGAGTGGTATGGCCGTAAGCGAGATTCGCTGTTCCAAATTGCCTATTTATCTTTGCTTGTCAGTGTGTTTGTTTGCTCATATGCCTTTCCTGCTATTCCAGTTCAACTTTTATCACACTTTATCCACAACGGTAAATGTTCGTCCTTAAATTAAGCCTGAAAGCAAAGAAAAAAAAATTAAAGCTTACAGCACCTGGTATTCCCAGGCGGTCTCCCATCCAAGTACTAACCAGGCCCGACGCTGCTTAGCTTCCGAGATCAGACGAGATCGAGCGTTCTCAGAGTGGTATGGCCGTAAGCGAGATTCGCTGTTCCAAATTGCCTATTTATTTTTGCTTGGCAGCGTGTTTGTTTGCTTATATGCCTTTCCTGCTATTCCAGTTCAACTTTTATCACACTTTATCCACAACGGTAAATGTTCGTCCTTAAATTAAGCCTGAAAGCAAAGAAAAAAAAATTAAAGATTACAGCACCGGGTATTCCCAGGCGGTCTCCCATCCAAGTACTAACCAGGCCTGACCCTAGTTAGCTTCCGAGATCGGACGATATCGAGCGTTCTCAGAGTGGTATGGCCGTAAGCGAGATTCGCTGTTCCAAATTGCCTATTTATTTTTGCTTGTCAGTGTGTTTGTTTGCTCATATGCCTTTCCTGCTATTCCAGTTCAACTTTTATCACACTTTATCCACAACGGTAAATGTTCGTCCTTAAATTAAGCATGAAAGCAAAGAAAAAAAAGAATAAAGCTTACAGCACCTGGTATTCCCAGGAGGTCTCCCATCCAAGTACTAACCAGGCCCGACCCTGCTTAGCTTCCGAGATCAGACGAGATCGAGCGTTCTCAGAGTGGTATGGCCGTAAGCGAGATTCGTGCTTCGAAATTGCCAATTTATTTTTGCTTGTCAGCGTGTTTGTTTGCTTATATGCCTTTCCTGCTATTCCAGTTCAACTTTTATCACACTTTATTCACCACGGTAAATGTTCATCCTTAAATTAAGCATGAAAGCAAAGAAAAAAAAATTAAAGCTTACAGCACCTGGTTTTCCCAGGCGGTCTCCCATCCAAGTACTAACCAGGCCCGACCCTGCTTAGCTTTCGAGATCAGACGAGATCAAGCTTTCTCAGAGTGGTATGGCCGTAAGCGAGATTCGCTGTTCCAAATTGCCTATTTATTTTTGCTTGGAAGCGTGTTTGTTTGCTTATATGCCTTTCCTGCTATTCCAGTTCAACTTTTATCACACTTTATTCACCACGGTAAATGTTTATCCTTAAATTAAGCATGAAAGCAAAGAAAAAAAAATTTAAACTTACAGCACCTGGTATTCCCAGGCGGTCTCCCATCCAAGTACTGACCAGGCCCGACCCTGCTTAGCTTCCGAGATCAGACGAGATCAAGCGTTCTCAGAGTGGTATGGCCGTAAGCGAGATTCGCGCTTCGAAATTGCCCATTTATTTTTGCTTCTCAGTGTGTTTGTTTGCTCATATGCCTTTCCTGCTATTCCAGTTCAACTTTTATCACACTTTATCCACAACGGTAAATGTTTGTCCTTAAATAAAGCATGAATGCAAAGAAAAAAAAATTTAAGCTTACAGCACCTGGTATTCCCAGGCGGTCTCCCATCCAAGTACTAACCAGGCCCGACGCTGCTTAGCTTCCGAGATCAGACGAGATCGAGCGTTCTCAGAGTGGTATGGCCGTAAGCGAGATTCGCTGTTCCAAATTGCCTATTTATTTTTGCTTGGCAGCGTGTTTGTTTGCTTATATGCCTTTCTTGCTATTCCAGTTCAACTTTTATCACACTTTATCCACAACGGTAAATGTTCGTCCTTAAATTAAGCCTGAAAGCAAAGAAAAAAAAATTAAAGCTTACAGCACCTGGTATTCCCAGGCGGTCTCCCATCCAAGTACTAACCAGGCCCGACCCTACTTAGCTTCCGAGATCAGACGGGATCAAGCGTTCTCAGAGTGGTATGGCCGTAAGCGAGATTCGCTGTTCCAAATTGCCTATTTATTTTTGCTTGTCAGTGTGTTTGTTTGCTCATATGACTTTCCTGCTATTCCAGTTCAACTTTTATCACACTTTATCCACAACGGTAAATGTTCGTCCTTAAATTAAGCATGAAAGCAAAAAAAAAAAAGAATAAAGCTTACAGCACCTGGTATTCCCAGGCGGTCTCCTATCCAAGTACTAACCAGGCCCGACCCTGCTTAGCTTTCGAGATCAGACGAGATCGAGCGTTCTCAGAGTGGTATGGCCGTAAGCGAGATTCGCTGTTCCAAATTGCCTATTTATCTTTGCTTGTCAGTGTGTTTGTTTGCTCATATGCCTTTCCTGCTATTCCAGTTCAACTTTTATCACACTTTATCCACAACGGTAAATGTTCGTCCTTAAATTAAGCCTGAAAGCAAAGAAAAAAAAATTAAAGCTTACAGCACCTGGTATTCCCAGGCGGTCTCCCATCCAAGTACTAACCAGGCCCGACGCTGCTTAGCTTCCGAGATCAGACGAGATCGAGCGTTCTCAGAGTGGTATGGCCGTAAGCGAGATTCGCTGTTCCAAATTGCCTATTTATTTTTGCTTGGCAGCGTGTTTGTTTGCTTATATGCCTTTCCTGCTATTCCAGTTCAACTTTTATCACACTTTATCCACAACGGTAAATGTTCGTCCTTAAATTAAGCCTGAAAGCAAAGAAAAAAAAATTAAAGATTACAGCACCGGGTATTCCCAGGCGGTCTCCCATCCAAGTACTAACCAGGCCTGACCCTACTTAGCTTCCGAGATCGGACGATATCGAGCGTTCTCAGAGTGGTATGGCCGTAAGCGAGATTCGCTGTTCCAAATTGCCTATTTATTTTTGCTTGTCAGTGTGTTTGTTTGCTCATATGCCTTTCCTGCTATTCCAGTTCAACTTTTATCACACTTTATCCACAACGGTAAATGTTCGTCCTTAAATTAAGCATGAAAGCAAAGAAAAAAAAGAATAAAGCTTACAGCACCTGGTATTCCCAGGAGGTCTCCCATCCAAGTACTAACCAGGCCCGACCCTGCTTAGCTTCCGAGATCAGACGAGATCGAGCGTTCTCAGAGTGGTATGGCCGTAAGCGAGATTCGTGCTTCGAAATTGCCAATTTATTTTTGCTTGTCAGCGTGTTTGTTTGCTTATATGCCTTTCCTGCTATTCCAGTTCAACTTTTATCACACTTTATTCACCACGGTAAATGTTCATCCTTAAATTAAGCATGAAAGCAAAGAAAAAAAAATTAAAGCTTACAGCACCTGGTTTTCCCAGGCGGTCTCCCATCCAAGTACTAACCAGGCCCGACCCTGCTTAGCTTTCGAGATCAGACGAGATCAAGCTTTCTCAGAGTGGTATGGCCGTAAGCGAGATTCGCTGTTCCAAATTGCCTATTTATTTTTGCTTGGAAGCGTGTTTGTTTGCTTATATGCCTTTCCTGCTATTCCAGTTCAACTTTTATCACACTTTATTCACCACGGTAAATGTTTATCCTTAAATTAAGCATGAAAGCAAAGAAAAAAAAATTTAAACTTACAGCACCTGGTATTCCCAGGCGGTCTCCCATCCAAGTACTGATCAGGCCCGACCCTGCTTAGCTTCCGAGATCAGACGAGATCAAGCGTTCTCAGAGTGGTATGGCCGTAAGCGAGATTCGCGCTTCGAAATTGCCCATTTATTTTTGCTTCTCAGTGTGTTTGTTTGCTCATATGCCTTTCCTGCTATTCCAGTTCAACTTTTATCACACTTTATCCACAACGGTAAATGTTTGTCCTTAAATAAAGCATGAATGCAAAGAAAAAAAAATTTAAGCTTACAGCACCTGGTATTCCCAGGCGGTCTCCCATCCAAGTACTAACCAGGCCCGACGCTGCTTAGCTTCCGAGATCAGACGAGATCGAGCGTTCTCAGAGTGGTATGGCCGTAAGCGAGATTCGCTGTTCCAAATTGCCTATTTATTTTTGCTTGGCAGCGTGTTTGTTTGCTTATATGCCTTTCTTGCTATTCCAGTTCAACTTTTATCACACTTTATCCACAACGGTAAATGTTCGTCCTTAAATTAAGCCTGAAAGCAAAGAAAAAAAAATTAAAGCTTACAGCACCTGGTATTCCCAGGCGGTCTCCCATCCAAGTACTAACCAGGCCCGACCCTACTTAGCTTCCGAGATCAGACGGGATCAAGCGTTCTCAGAGTGGTATGGCCGTAAGCGAGATTCGCTGTTCCAAATTGCCTATTTATTTTTGCTTGTCAGTGTGTTTGTTTGCTCATATGACTTTCCTGCTATTCCAGTTCAACTTTTATCACACTTTATCCACAACGGTAAATGTTCGTCCTTAAATTAAGCATGAAAGCAAAAAAAAAAAAGAATAAAGCTTACAGCACCTGGTATTCCCAGGCGGTCTCCTATCCAAGTACTAACCAGGCCCGACCCTGCTTAGCTTTCGAGATCAGACGAGATCGAGCGTTCTCAGAGTGGTATGGCCGTAAGCGAGATTCGCTGTTCCAAATTGCCTATTTATCTTTGCTTGTCAGTGTGTTTGTTTGCTCATATGCCTTTCCTGCTATTCCAGTTCAACTTTTATCACACTTTATCCACAACGGTAAATGTTCGTCCTTAAATTAAGCCTGAAAGCAAAGAAAAAAAAATTAAAGCTTACAGCACCTGGTATTCCCAGGCGGTCTCCCATCCAAGTACTAACCAGGCCCGACGCTGCTTAGCTTCCGAGATCAGACGAGATCGAGCGTTCTCAGAGTGGTATGGCCGTAAGCGAGATTCGCTGTTCCAAATTGCCTATTTATTTTTGCTTGGCAGCGTGTTTGTTTGCTTATATGCCTTTCCTGCTATTCCAGTTCAACTTTTATCACACTTTATCCACAACGGTAAATGTTCGTCCTTAAATTAAGCCTGAAAGCAAAGAAAAAAAAATTAAAGATTACAGCACCGGGTATTCCCAGGCGGTCTCCCATCCAAGTACTAACCAGGCCTGACCCTACTTAGCTTCCGAGATCGGACGATATCGAGCGTTCTCAGAGTGGTATGGCCGTAAGCGAGATTCGCTGTTCCAAATTGCCTATTTATTTTTGCTTGTCAGTGTGTTTGTTTGCTCATATGCCTTTCCTGCTATTCCAGTTCAACTTTTATCACACTTTATCCACAACGGTAAATGTTCGTCCTTAAATTAAGCATGAAAGCAAAGAAAAAAAAGAATAAAGCTTACAGCACCTGGTATTCCCAGGAGGTCTCCCATCCAAGTACTAACCAGGCCCGACCCTGCTTAGCTTCCGAGATCAGACGAGATCGAGCGTTCTCAGAGTGGTATGGCCGTAAGCGAGATTCGTGCTTCGAAATTGCCAATTTATTTTTGCTTGTCAGCGTGTTTGTTTGCTTATATGCCTTTCCTGCTATTCCAGTTCAACTTTTATCACACTTTATTCACCACGGTAAATGTTCATCCTTAAATTAAGCATGAAAGCAAAGAAAAAAAAATTAAAGCTTACAGCACCTGGTTTTCCCAGGCGGTCTCCCATCCAAGTACTAACCAGGCCCGACCCTGCTTAGCTTTCGAGATCAGACGAGATCAAGCTTTCTCAGAGTGGTATGGCCGTAAGCGAGATTCGCTGTTCCAAATTGCCTATTTATTTTTGCTTGGAAGCGTGTTTGTTTGCTTATATGCCTTTCCTGCTATTCCAGTTCAACTTTTATCACACTTTATTCACCACGGTAAATGTTTATCCTTAAATTAAGCATGAAAGCAAAGAAAAAAAAATTTAAACTTACAGCACCTGGTATTCCCAGGCGGTCTCCCATCCAAGTACTGACCAGGCCCGACCCTGCTTAGCTTCCGAGATCAGACGAGATCAAGCGTTCTCAGAGTGGTATGGCCGTAAGCGAGATTCGCGCTTCGAAATTGCCCATTTATTTTTGCTTCTCAGTGTGTTTGTTTGCTCATATGCCTTTCCTGCTATTCCAGTTCAACTTTTATCACACTTTATCCACAACGGTAAATGTTTGTCCTTAAATAAAGCATGAATGCAAAGAAAAAAAAATTTAAGCTTACAGCACCTGGTATTCCCAGGCGGTCTCCCATCCAAGTACTAACCAGGCCCGACGCTGCTTAGCTTCCGAGATCAGACGAGATCGAGCGTTCTCAGAGTGGTATGGCCGTAAGCGAGATTCGCTGATCCAAATTGCCTATTTATTTTTGCTTGGCAGCGTGTTTGTTTGCTTATATGCCTTTCCTGCTATTCCAGTTCAACTTTTATCACACTTTATCCACAACGGTAAATGTTCGTCCTTAAATTAAGCCTGAAAGCAAAGAAAAAAAAATTAAAGATTACAGCACCGGGTATTCCCAGGCGGTCTCCCATCCAAGTACTAACCAGGCTCGACCCTACTTAGCTTCCGAGATCGGACGATATCGAGCGTTCTCAGAGTGGTATGGCCGTAAGCGAGATTCGCTGTTCCAAATTGCCTATTTATTTTTGCTTGTCAGTGTGTTTGTTTGCTCATATGCCTTTCCTGCAATTCCAGTTCAACTTTTATCACACTTTATCCACAACGGTAAATGTTCGTCCTTAAATTAAGCATGAAAGCAAAGAAAAAAAAGAATAAAGCTTACAGCACCTGGTATTCCCAGGAGGTCTCCCATCCAAGTACTAACCAGGCCCGACCCTGCTTAGCTTCCGAGATCAGACGAGATCGAGCGTTCTCAGAGTGGTATGGCCGTAAGCGAGATTCGTGCTTCGAAATTGCCAATTTATTTTTGCTTGTCAGCGTGTTTGTTTGCTTATATGCCTTTCCTGCTATTCCAGCTCAACTTTTATCACACTTTATTCACCACGGTAAATGTTCATCCTTAAATTAAGCATGAAAGCAAAGAAAAAAAAATTAAAGCTTACAGCACCTGGTTTTCCCAGGCGGTCTCCCATCCAAGTACTAACCAGGCCCGACCCTGCTTAGCTTTCGAGATCAGACGAGATCAAGCTTTCTCAGAGTGGTATGGCCGTAAGCGAGATTCGCTGTTCCAAATTGCCTATTTATTTTTGCTTGGAAGCGTGTTTGTTTGCTTATATGCCTTTCCTGCTATTCCAGTTCAACTTTTATCACACTTTATTCACCACGGTAAATGTTTATCCTTAAATTAAGCATGAAAGCAAAGAAAAAAAAATTTAAACTTACAGCACCTGGTATTCCCAGGCGGTCTCCCATCCAAGTACTGACCAGGCCCGACCCTGCTTAGCTTCCGAGATCAGACGAGATCAAGCGTTCTCAGAGTGGTATGGCCGTAAGCGAGATTCGCGCTTCGAAATTGCCCATTTATTTTTGCTTCTCAGTGTGTTTGTTTGCTCATATGCCTTTCCTGCTATTCCAGTTCAACTTTTATCACACTTTATCCACAACGGTAAATGTTTGTCCTTAAATAAAGCATGAATGCAAAGAAAAAAAAATTTAAGCTTACAGCACCTGGTATTCCCAGGCGGTCTCCCATCCAAGTACTAACCAGGCCCGACGCTGCTTAGCTTCCGAGATCAGACGAGATCGAGCGTTCTCAGAGTGGTATGGCCGTAAGCGAGATTCGCTGTTCCAAATTGCCTATTTATTTTTGCTTGGCAGCGTGTTTGTTTGCTTATATGCCTTTCCTGCTATTCCAGTTCAACTTTTATCACACTTTATCCACAACGGTAAATGTTCGTCCTTAAATTAAGCCTGAAAGCAAAGAAAAAAAAATTAAAGATTACAGCACCGGGTATTCCCAGGCGGTCTCCCATCCAAGTACTAACCAGGCCCGACCCTACTTAGCTTCCGAGATCGGACGATATCGAGCGTTCTCAGAGTGGTATGGCCGTAAGCGAGATTCGCTGTTCCAAATTGCCTATTTATTTTTGCTTGTCAGTGTGTTTGTTTGCTCATATGCCTTTCCTGCAATTCCAGTTCAACTTTTATCACACTTTATCCACAACGGTAAATGTTCGTCCTTAAATTAAGCCTGAAAGCAAAGAAAAAAAAATTAAAGATTACAGCACCGGGTATTCCCAGGCGGTCTCCCATCCAAGTACTAACCAGACCCGACCCTACTTAGCTTCCAAAATCAGACGATATCGAGCGTTCTCAGAGTGGTATGGCCGTAAGCGAGATTCGCTGTTCCAAATTGCCTATTTATTTTTCCTTGTCAGTGTGTTTGTTTGCTCATATGCCTTTCCTGCTATTCCAGTTCAACTTTTATCACACTTTATCCACACTGGTAAATGTTCGTCCTTAAATTAAGCATGAAAGCAAAGAAAAAAAAGAATAAAGCTTACAGCACCTGGTATTCCCAGGAGGTCTCCCATCCAAGTACTAACCAGGCCCGACCCTGCTTAGCTTCCGAGATCAGACGAGATCGAGCGTTCTCAGAGTGGTATGGCCGTAAGCGAGATTCGTGCTTCGAAATTGCCAATTTATTTTTGCTTGTCAGCGTGTTTGTTTGCTTATATGCCTTTCCTGCTATTCCAGTTCAACTTTTATCACACTTTATTCACCACGGTAAATGTTCATCCTTAAATTAAGCATGAAAGCAAAGAAAAAAAAATTAAAGCTTACAGCACCTGGTTTTCCCAGGCGGTCTCCCATCCAAGTACTAACCAGGCACGACCCTGCTTAGCTTTCGAGATCAGACGAGATCAAGCTTTCTCAGAGTGGTATGGCCGTAAGCGAGATTCGCTGTTCCAAATTGCCTATTTATTTTTGCCTTGGAAGCGTGTTTGTTTGCTTATATGCCTTTCCTGCTATTCCAGTTCAACTTTTATCACACTTTATTCACCACGGTAAATGTTTATCCTTAAATTAAGCATGAAAGCAAAGAAAAATTTTTTTTAACTTACAGCACCTGGTATTCCCAGGCGGTCTCCCATCCAAGTACTGACCAGGCCCGACCCTGCTTAGCTTCCGAGATCAGACGAGATCAAGCGTTCTCAGAGTGGTATGGCCGTAAGCGAGATTCGCGCTTCGAAATTGCCCATTTATTTTTGCTTCTCAGTGTGTTTGTTTGCTCATATGCCTTTCCTGCTATTCCAGTTCAACTTTTATCACACTTTATCCACAACGGTAAATGTTTGTCCTTAAATAAAGCATGAAAGCAAAGAAAAAAAAATGTAAGCTTACAGCACCTGGTATTTCCAGGCGGTCTCCCATCCAAGTACTAACCAGGCCCGACGCTGCTTAGCTTCCGAGATCAGACAAGATCGAGCGTTCTCAGAGTGGTATGGCCGTAAGCAAGATTCGCGCTTCGAAATTGCCCATTTATTTTTGCTTCTCAGTGTGTTTGTTTGCTCATATGCCTTTCCTGCTATTCCAGTTCAACTTTTATCACACTTTATCCACAACGGTAAATGTTTGTCCTTAAATAAAGCATGAAAGCAAAGAAAAAAAAATTTAAGCTTACAGCACCTGGTATTCCCAGGCGGTCTCCCATCCAAGTACTAACCAGGCCCGACGCTGCTTAGCTTCCGAGATCAGACGAGATCGAGCGTTCTCAGAGTGGTATGGCCGTAAGCGAGATTCGCTGTTCCAAATTGCCTATTTATTTTTGCTTGGCAGCGTGTTTGTTTGCTTATATGCCTTTCTTGCTATTCCAGTTCAACTTTTATCACACTTTATCCACAACGGTAAATGTTCGTCCTTAAATTAAGCCTGAAAGCAAAGAAAAAAAAATTAAAGCTTACAGCACCTGGTATTCCCAGGCGGTCTCCCATCCAAGTACTAACCAGGCCCGACCCTACTTAGCTTCCGAGATCAGACGGGATCAAGCGTTCTCAGAGTGGTATGGCCGTAAGCGAGATTCGCTGTTCCAAATTGCCTATTTATTTTTGCTTGTCAGTGTGTTTATTTGCTCATATGACTTTCCTGCTATTCCAGTTCAACTTTTATCACACTTTATCCACAACGGTAAATGTTCGTCCTTAAATTAAGCATGAAAGCAAAAAAAAAAAAGAATAAAGCTTACAGCACCTGGTATTCCCAGGCGGTCTCCTATCCAAGTACTAACCAGGCCCGACCCTGCTTAGCTTTCGAGATCAGACGAGATCGAGCGTTCTCAGAGTGGTATGGCCGTAAGCGAGATTCGCTGTTCCAAATTGCCTATTTATCTTTGCTTGTCAGTGTGTTTGTTTGCTCATATGCCTTTCCTGCTATTCCAGTTCAACTTTTATCACACTTTATCCACAACGGTAAATGTTCGTCCTTAAATTAAGCCTGAAAGCAAAGAAAAAAAAATTAAAGCTTACAGCACCTGGTATTCCCAGGCGGTCTCCCATCCAAGTACTAACCAGGCCCGACGCTGCTTAGCTTCCGAGATCAGACGAGATCGAGCGTTCTCAGAGTGGTATGGCCGTAAGCGAGATTCGCTGTTCCAAATTGCCTATTTATTTTTGCTTGGCAGCGTGTTTGTTTGCTTATATGCCTTTCCTGCTATTCCAGTTCAACTTTTATCACACTTTATCCACAACGGTAAATGTTCGTCCTTAAATTAAGCCTGAAAGCAAAGAAAAAAAAATTAAAGATTACAGCACCGGGTATTCCCAGGCGGTCTCCCATCCAAGTACTAACCAGGCCTGACCCTACTTAGCTTCCGAGATCGGACGATATCGAGCGTTCTCAGAGTGGTATGGCCGTAAGCGAGATTCGCTGTTCCAAATTGCCTATTTATTTTTGCTTGTCAGTGTGTTTGTTTGCTCATATGCCTTTCCTGCTATTCCAGTTCAACTTTTATCACACTTTATCCACAACGGTAAATGTTCGTCCTTAAATTAAGCATGAAAGCAAAGAAAAAAAAGAATAAAGCTTACAGCACCTGGTATTCCCAGGAGGTCTCCCATCCAAGTACTAACCAGGCCCGACCCTGCTTAGCTTCCGAGATCAGACGAGATCGAGCGTTCTCAGAGTGGTATGGCCGTAAGCGAGATTCGTGCTTCGAAATTGCCAATTTATTTTTGCTTAGAAGCGTGTTTGTTTGCTTATATGCCTTTCCTGCTATTCCAGTTCAACTTTTATCACACTTTATTCACCACGGTAAATGTTCATCCTTAAATTAAGCATGAAAGCAAAGAAAAAAAAATTAAAGCTTACAGCACCTGGTTTTCCCAGGCGGTCTCCCATCCAAGTACTAACCAGGCCCGACCCTGCTTAGCTTTCGAGATCAGACGAGATCAAGCTTTCTCAGAGTGGTATGGCCGTAAGCGAGATTCGCTGTTCCAAATTGCCTATTTATTTTTGCTTGGAAGCGTGTTTGTTTGCTTATATGCCTTTCCTGCTATTCCAGTTCAACTTTTATCACACTTTATTCACCACGGTAAATGTTTATCCTTAAATTAAGCATGAAAGCAAAGAAAAAAAAATTTAAACTTACAGCACCTGGTATTCCCAGGCGGTCTCCCATCCAAGTACTAACCAGGCTCGACCCTACTTAGCTTCCGAGATCGGACGATATCGAGCGTTCTCAGAGTGGTATGGCCGTAAGCGAGATTCGCTGTTCCAAATTGCCTATTTATTTTTGCTTGTCAGTGTGTTTGTTTGCTCATATGCCCTTCCTGCAATTCCAGTTCAACTTTTATCACACTTTATCCACAACGGTAAATGTTCGTCCTTAAATTAAGCATGAAAGCAAAGAAAAAAAAGAATAAAGCTTACAGCACCTGGTATTCCCAGGAGGTCTCCCATCCAAGTACTAACCAGGCCCGACCCTGCTTAGCTTCCGAGATCAGACGAGATCGAGCGTTCTCAGAGTGGTATGGCCGTAAGCGAGATTCGTGCTTCGAAATTGCCAATTTATTTTTGCTTGTCAGCGTGTTTGTTTGCTTATATGCCTTTCCTGCTATTCCAGCTCAACTTTTATCACACTTTATTCACCACGGTAAATGTTCATCCTTAAATTAAGCATGAAAGCAAAGAAAAAAAAATTAAAGCTTACAGCACCTGGTTTTCCCAGGCGGTCTCCCATCCAAGTACTAACCAGGCCCGACCCTGCTTAGCTTTCGAGATCAGACGAGATCAAGCTTTCTCAGAGTGGTATGGCCGTAAGCGAGATTCGCTGTTCCAAATTGCCTATTTATTTTTGCTTGGAAGCGTGTTTGTTTGCTTATATGCCTTTCCTGCTATTCCAGTTCAACTTTTATCACACTTTATTCACCACGGTAAATGTTTATCCTTAAATTAAGCATGAAAGCAAAGAAAAAAAAATTTAAACTTACAGCACCTGGTATTCCCAGGCGGTCTCCCATCCAAGTACTGACCAGGCCCGACCCTGCTTAGCTTCCGAGATCAGACGAGATCAAGCGTTCTCAGAGTGGTATGGCCGTAAGCGAGATTCGCGCTTCGAAATTGCCCATTTATTTTTGCTTCTCAGTGTGTTTGTTTGCTCATATGCCTTTCCTGCTATTCCAGTTCAACTTTTATCACACTTTATCCACAACGGTAAATGTTTGTCCTTAAATAAAGCATGAATGCAAAGAAAAAAAAATTTAAGCTTACAGCACCTGGTATTCCCAGGCGGTCTCCCATCCAAGTACTAACCAGGCCCGACGCTGCTTAGCTTCCGAGATCAGACGAGATCGAGCGTTCTCAGAGTGGTATGGCCGTAAGCGAGATTCGCTGTTCCAAATTGCCTATTTATTTTTGCTTGGCAGCGTGTTTGTTTGCTTATATGCCTTTCCTGCTATTCCAGTTCAACTTTTATCACACTTTATCCACAACGGTAAATGTTCGTCCTTAAATTAAGCCTGAAAGCAAAGAAAAAAAAATTAAAGATTACAGCACCGGGTATTCCCAGGCGGTCTCCCATCCAAGTACTAACCAGGCCCGACCCTACTTAGCTTCCGAGATCGGACGATATCGAGCGTTCTCAGAGTGGTATGGCCGTAAGCGAGATTCGCTGTTCCAAATTGCCTATTTATTTTTGCTTGTCAGTGTGTTTGTTTGCTCATATGCCTTTCCTGCAATTCCAGTTCAACTTTTATCACACTTTATCCACAACGGTAAATGTTCGTCCTTAAATTAAGCATGAAAGCAAAGAAAAAAAAGAATAAAGCTTACAGCACCTGGTATTCCCAGGAGGTCTCCCATCCAAGTACTAACCAGGCCCTACCCTGCTTAGCTTCCGAGATCAGACGAGATCGAGCGTTCTCAGAGTGGTATGGCCGTAAGCGAGATTCGTGCTTCGAAATTGCCAATTTATTTTTGCTTGGCAGCGTGTTTGTTTGCTTATATGCCTTTCCTGCTATTCCAGTTCAACTTTTATCACACTTTATTCACCACGGTAAATGTTCATCCTTAAATTAAGCATGAAAGCAAAGAAAAAAAAATTAAAGCTTACAGCACCTGGTTTTCCCAGGCGGTCTCCCATCCAAGTACTAACCAGGCCCGACCCTGCTTAGCTTCCGAGATCAGACGAGATCAAACGTTCTCAGAGTGGTATGGCCGTAAGCGAGATTCGCTGTTCCAAATTGCCAATTTATTTTTGCTTGGCAGCGTGTTTGTTTGCTTATATGCCTTTCCTGCTATTCCAGTTCAACTTTTATCACACTTTATCCACAACGGTAAATGTTCGTCCTTAAATTAAGCCTGAAAGCAAAGAAAAAAAAATTAAAGATTACAGCACCGGGTATTCCCAGGCGGTCTCCCATCCAAGTACTAACCAGACCCGACCCTACTTAGCTTCCAAAATCAGACGATATCGAGCGTTCTCAGAGTGGTATGGCCGTAAGCGAGATTCGCTGTTCCAAATTGCCTATTTATTTTTGCTTGTCAGTGTGTTTGTTTGCTCATATGCCTTTCCTGCTATTCCAGTTCAACTTTTATCACACTTTATCCACACTGGTAAATGTTCGTCCTTAAATTAAGCATGAAAGCAAAGAAAAAAAAGAATAAAGCTTACAGCACCTGGTATTCCCAGGAGGTCTCCCATCCAAGTACTAACCAGGCCCGACCCTGCTTAGCTTCCGAGATCAGACGAGATCGAGCGTTCTCAGAGTGGTATGGCCGTAAGCGAGATTCGTGCTTCGAAATTGCCAATTTATTTTTGCTTGTCAGCGTGTTTGTTTGCTTATATGCCTTTCCTGCTATTCCAGTTCAACTTTTATCACACTTTATTCACCACGGTAAATGTTCATCCTTAAATTAAGCATGAAAGCAAAGAAAAAAAAATTAAAGCTTACAGCACCTGGTTTTCCCAGGCGGTCTCCCATCCAAGTACTAACCAGGCACGACCCTGCTTAGCTTTCGAGATCAGACGAGATCAAGCTTTCTCAGAGTGGTATGGCCGTAAGCGAGATTCGCTGTTCCAAATTGCCTATTTATTTTTGCCTTGGAAGCGTGTTTGTTTGCTTATATGCCTTTCCTGCTATTCCAGTTCAACTTTTATCACACTTTATTCACCACGGTAAATGTTTATCCTTAAATTAAGCATGAAAGCAAAGAAAAAATTTTTTTAACTTACAGCACCTGGTATTCCCAGGCGGTCTCCCATCCAAGTACTGACCAGGCCCGACCCTGCTTAGCTTCCGAGATCAGACGAGATCAAGCGTTCTCAGAGTGGTATGGCCGTAAGCGAGATTCGCGCTTCGAAATTGCCCATTTATTTTTGCTTCTCAGTGTGTTTGTTTGCTCATATGCCTTTCCTGCTATTCCAGTTCAACTTTTATCACACTTTATCCACAACGGTAAATGTTTGTCCTTAAATAAAGCATGAAAGCAAAGAAAAAAAAATGTAAGCTTACAGCACCTGGTATTTCCAGGCGGTCTCCCATCCAAGTACTAACCAGGCCCGACGCTGCTTAGCTTCCGAGATCAGACAAGATCGAGCGTTCTCAGAGTGGTATGGCCGTAAGCAAGATTCGCGCTTCGAAATTGCCCATTTATTTTTGCTTCTCAGTGTGTTTGTTTGCTCATATGCCTTTCCTGCTATTCCAGTTCAACTTTTATCACACTTTATCCACAACGGTAAATGTTTGTCCTTAAATAAAGCATGAAAGCAAAGAAAAAAAAATTTAAGCTTACAGCACCTGGTATTCCCAGGCGGTCTCCCATCCAAGTACTAACCAGGCCCGACGCTGCTTAGCTTCCGAGATCAGACGAGATCGAGCGTTCTCAGAGTGGTATGGCCGTAAGCGAGATTCGCTGTTCCAAATTGCCTATTTATTTTTGCTTGGCAGCGTGTTTGTTTGCTTATATGCCTTTCCTGCTATTCCAGTTCAACTTTTATCACACTTTATCCACAACGGTAAATGTTCGTCCTTAAATTAAGCCTGAAAGCAAAGAAAAAAAAATTAAAGATTACAGCACCGGGTATTCCCAGGCGGTCTCCCATCCAAGTACTAACCAGGCCCGACCCTACTTAGCTTCCGAGATCGGACGATATCGAGCGTTCTCAGAGTGGTATGGCCGTAAGCGAGATTCGCTGTTCCAAATTGCCTATTTATTTTTGCTTGTCAGTGTGTTTGTTTGCTCATATGCCTTTCCTGCAATTCCAGTTCAACTTTTATCACACTTTATCCACAACGGTAAATGTTCGTCCTTAAATTAAGCATGAAAGCAAAGAAAAAAAAGAATAAAGCTTACAGCACCTGGTATTCCCAGGAGGTCTCCCATCCAAGTACTAACCAGGCCCTACCCTGCTTAGCTTCCGAGATCAGACGAGATCGAGCGTTCTCAGAGTGGTATGGCCGTAAGCGAGATTCGTGCTTCGAAATTGCCAATTTATTTTTGCTTGTCAGCGTGTTTGTTTGCTTATATGCCTTTCCTGCTATTCCAGTTCAACTTTTATCACACTTTATTCACCACGGTAAATGTTCATCCTTAAATTAAGCATGAAAGCAAAGAAAAAAAAATTAAAGCTTACAGCACCTGGTTTTCCCAGGCGGTCTCCCATCCAAGTACTAACCAGGCCCGACCCTGCTTAGCTTCCGAGATCAGACGAGATCAAACGTTCTCAGAGTGGTATGGCCGTAAGCGAGATTCGCTGTTCCAAATTGCCAATTTATTTTTGCTTGGCAGCGTGTTTGTTTGCTTATATGCCTTTCCTGCTATTCCAGTTCAACTTTTATCACACTTTATCCACAACGGTAAATGTTCGTCCTTAAATTTAGCCTGAAAGCAAAGAAAAAAAAATTAAAGATTACAGCACCGGGTATTCCCAGGCGGTCTCCCATCCAAGTACTAACCAGACCCGACCCTACTTAGCTTCCAAAATCAGACGATATCGAGCGTTCTCAGAGTGGTATGGCCGTAAGCGAGATTCGCTGTTCCAAATTGCCTATTTATTTTTGCTTGTCAGTGTGTTTGTTTGCTCATATGCCTTTCCTGCTATTCCAGTTCAACTTTTATCACACTTTATCCACAACGGTAAATGTTCGTCCTTAAATTAAGCATGAAAGCAAAGAAAAAAAAGAATAAAGCTTACAGCACCTGGTATTCCCAGGAGGTCTCCCATCCAAGTACTAACCAGGCCCGACCCTGCTTAGCTTCCGAGATCAGACGAGATCGAGCGTTCTCAGAGTGGTATGGCCGTAAGCGAGATTCGTGCTTCGAAATTGCCAATTTATTTTTGCTTGTCAGCGTGTTTGTTTGCTTATATGCCTTTCCTGCTATTCCAGTTCAACTTTTATCACACTTTATTCACCACGGTAAATGTTCATCCTTAAATTAAGCATGAAAGCAAAGAAAAAAAAATTAAAGCTTACAGCACCTGGTTTTCCCAGGCGGTCTCCCATCCAAGTACTAACCAGGCACGACCCTGCTTAGCTTTCGAGATCAGACGAGATCAAGCTTTCTCAGAGTGGTATGGCCGTAAGCGAGATTCTCTGTTCCAAATTGCCTATTTATTTTTGCTTGGAAGCGTGTTTGTTTGCTTATATGCCTTTCCTGCTATTCCAGTTCAACTTTTATCACACTTTATTCACCACGGTAAATGTTTATCCTTAAATTAAGCATGAAAGCAAAGAAAAAATTTTTTAACTTACAGCACCTGGTATTCCCAGGCGGTCTCCCATCCAAGTACTGACCAGGCCCGACCCTGCTTAGCTTCCGAGATCAGACGAGATCAAGCGTTCTCAGAGTGGTATGGCCGTAAGCGAGATTCGCGCTTCGAAATTGCCCATTTATTTTTGCTTCTCAGTGTGTTTGTTTGCTCATATGCCTTTCCTGCTATTCCAGTTCAACTTTTATCACACTTTATCCACAACGGTAAATGTTTGTCCTTAAATAAAGCATGAAAGCAAAGAAAAAAAAATGTAAGCTTACAGCACCTGGTATTTCCAGGCGGTCTCCCATCCAAGTACTAACCAGGCCCGACGCTGCTTAGCTTCCGAGATCAGACAAGATCGAGCGTTCTCAGAGTGGTATGGCCGTAAGCAAGATTCGCGCTTCGAAATTGCCCATTTATTTTTGCTTCTCAGTGTGTTTGTTTGCTCATATGCCTTTCCTGCTATTCCAGTTCAACTTTTATCACACTTTATCCACAACGGTAAATGTTTGTCCTTAAATAAAGCATGAAAGCAAAGAAAAAAAAATTTAAGCTTACAGCACCTGGTATTCCCAGGCGGTCTCCCATCCAAGTACTAACCAGGCCCGACGCTGCTTAGCTTCCGAGATCAGACGAGATCGAGCGTTCTCAGAGTGGTATGGCCGTAAGCGAGATTCGCTGTTCCAAATTGCCAATTTATTTTTGCTTGGCAGCGTGTTTGTTTGCTTATATGCCTTTCCTGCTATTCCAGTTCAACTTTTATCACACTTTATCCACAACGGTAAATGTTCGTCCTTAAATTAAGCCTGAAAGCAAAGAAAAAAAAATTAAAGATTACAGCACCGGGTATTCCCAGGCGGTCTCCCATCCAAGTACTAACCAGGCCCGACCCTACTTAGCTTCCGAGATCAGACTGGATCAAGCGTTCTCAGAGTGGTATGGCCGTAAGCGAGATTCGCTGTTCCAAATTGCCTATTTATTTTTGCTTGTCAGTGTGTTTATTTGCTCATATGACTTTCCTGCTATTCCAGTTCAACTTTTATCACACTTTATCCACAACGGTAAATGTTCGTCCTTAAATTAAGCATGAAAGCAAAAAAAAAAAAGAATAAAGCTTACAGCACCTGGTATTCCCAGGCGGTCTCCTATCCAAGTACTAACCAGGCCCGACCCTGCTTAGCTTTCGAGATCAGACGAGATCGAGCGTTCTCAGAGTGGTATGGCCGTAAGCGAGATTCGCTGTTCCAAATTGCCTATTTATCTTTGCTTGTCAGTGTGTTTGTTTGCTCATATGCCTTTCCTGCTATTCCAGTTCAACTTTTATCACACTTTATCCACAACGGTAAATGTTCGTCCTTAAATTAAGCCTGAAAGCAAAGAAAAAAAAATTAAAGCTTACAGCACCTGGTATTCCCAGGCGGTCTCCCATCCAAGTACTAACCAGGCCCGACGCTGCTTAGCTTCCGAGATCAGACGAGATCGAGCGTTCTCAGAGTGGTATGGCCGTAAGCGAGATTCGCTGTTCCAAATTGCCTATTTATTTTTGCTTGGCAGCGTGTTTGTTTGCTTATATGCCTTTCCTGCTATTCCAGTTCAACTTTTATCACACTTTATCCACAACGGTAAATGTTCGTCCTTAAATTAAGCCTGAAAGCAAAGAAAAAAAAATTAAAGATTACAGCACCGGGTATTCCCAGGCGGTCTCCCATCCAAGTACTAACCAGGCCTGACCCTACTTAGCTTCCGAGATCGGACGATATCGAGCGTTCTCAGAGTGGTATGGCCGTAAGCGAGATTCGCTGTTCCAAATTGCCTATTTATTTTTGCTTGTCAGTGTGTTTGTTTGCTCATATGCCTTTCCTGCTATTCCAGTTCAACTTTTATCACACTTTATCCACAACGGTAAATGTTCGTCCTTAAATTAAGCATGAAAGCAAAGAAAAAAAAGAATAAAGCTTACAGCACCTGGTATTCCCAGGAGGTCTCCCATCCAAGTACTAACCAGGCCCGACCCTGCTTAGCTTCCGAGATCAGACGAGATCGAGCGTTCTCAGAGTGGTATGGCCGTAAGCGAGATTCGTGCTTCGAAATTGCCAATTTATTTTTGCTTAGAAGCGTGTTTGTTTGCTTATATGCCTTTCCTGCTATTCCAGTTCAACTTTTATCACACTTTATTCACCACGGTAAATGTTCATCCTTAAATTAAGCATGAAAGCAAAGAAAAAAAAATTAAAGCTTACAGCACCTGGTTTTCCCAGGCGGTCTCCCATCCAAGTACTAACCAGGCCCGACCCTGCTTAGCTTTCGAGATCAGACGAGATCAAGCTTTCTCAGAGTGGTATGGCCGTAAGCGAGATTCGCTGTTCCAAATTGCCTATTTATTTTTGCTTGGAAGCGTGTTTGTTTGCTTATATGCCTTTCCTGCTATTCCAGTTCAACTTTTATCACACTTTATTCACCACGGTAAATGTTTATCCTTAAATTAAGCATGAAAGCAAAGAAAAAAAAATTTAAACTTACAGCACCTGGTATTCCCAGGCGGTCTCCCATCCAAGTACTGACCAGGCCCGACCCTGCTTAGCTTCCGAGATCAGACGAGATCAAGCGTTCTCAGAGTGGTATGGCCGTAAGCGAGATTCGCGCTTCGAAATTGCCCATTTATTTTTGCTTCTCAGTGTGTTTGTTTGCTCATATGCCTTTCCTGCTATTCCAGTTCAACTTTTATCACACTTTATCCACAACGGTAAATGTTTGTCCTTAAATAAAGCATGAATGCAAAGAAAAAAAAATTTAAGCTTACAGCACCTGGTATTCCCAGGCGGTCTCCCATCCAAGTACTAACCAGGCCCGACGCTGCTTAGGTTCCGAGATCAGACGAGATCGAGCGTTCTCAGAGTGGTATGGCCGTAAGCGAGATTCGCTGATCCAAATTGCCTATTTATTTTTGCTTGGCAGCGTGTTTGTTTGCTTATATGCCTTTCCTGCTATTCCAGTTCAACTTTTATCACACTTTATCCACAACGGTAAATGTTCGTCCTTAAATTAAGCCTGAAAGCAAAGAAAAAAAAATTAAAGATTACAGCACCGGGTATTCCCAGGCGGTCTCCCATCCAAGTACTAACCAGGCTCGACCCTACTTAGCTTCCGAGATCGGACGATATCGAGCGTTCTCAGAGTGGTATGGCCGTAAGCGAGATTCGCTGTTCCAAATTGCCTATTTATTTTTGCTTGTCAGTGTGTTTGTTTGCTCATATGCCTTTCCTGCAATTCCAGTTCAACTTTTATCACACTTTATCCACAACGGTAAATGTTCGTCCTTAAATTAAGCATGAAAGCAAAGAAAAAAAAGAATAAAGCTTACAGCACCTGGTATTCCCAGGAGGTCTCCCATCCAAGTACTAACCAGGCCCGACCCTGCTTAGCTTCCGAGATCAGACGAGATCGAGCGTTCTCAGAGTGGTATGGCCGTAAGCGAGATTCGTGCTTCGAAATTGCCAATTTATTTTTGCTTGTCAGCGTGTTTGTTTGCTTATATGCCTTTCCTGCTATTCCAGCTCAACTTTTATCACACTTTATTCACCACGGTAAATGTTCATCCTTAAATTAAGCATGAAAGCAAAGAAAAAAAAATTAAAGCTTACAGCACCTGGTTTTCCCAGGCGGTCTCCCATCCAAGTACTAACCAGGCCCGACCCTGCTTAGCTTCCGAGATCAGACGAGATCAAACGTTCTCAGAGTGGTATGGCCGTAAGCGAGATTCGCTGTTCCAAATTGCCAATTTATTTTTGCTTGGCAGCGTGTTTGTTTGCTTATATGCCTTTCCTGCTATTCCAGTTCAACTTTTATCACACTTTATCCACAACGGTAAATGTTCGTCCTTAAATTTAGCCTGAAAGCAAAGAAAAAAAAATTAAAGATTACAGCACCGGGTATTCCCAGGCGGTCTCCCATCCAAGTACTAACCAGACCCGACCCTACTTAGCTTCCAAAATCAGACGATATCGAGCGTTCTCAGAGTGGTATGGCCGTAAGCGAGATTCGCTGTTCCAAATTGCCTATTTATTTTTGCTTGTCAGTGTGTTTGTTTGCTCATATGCCTTTCCTGCTATTCCAGTTCAACTTTTATCACACTTTATCCACAACGGTAAATGTTCGTCCTTAAATTAAGCATGAAAGCAAAGAAAAAAAAGAATAAAGCTTACAGCACCTGGTATTCCCAGGAGGTCTCCCATCCAAGTACTAACCAGGCCCGACCCTGCTTAGCTTCCGAGATCAGACGAGATCGAGCGTTCTCAGAGTGGTATGGCCGTAAGCGAGATTCGTGCTTCGAAATTGCCAATTTATTTTTGCTTGTCAGCGTGTTTGTTTGCTTATATGCCTTTCCTGCTATTCCAGTTCAACTTTTATCACACTTTATTCACCACGGTAAATGTTCATCCTTAAATTAAGCATGAAAGCAAAGAAAAAAAAATTAAAGCTTACAGCACCTGGTTTTCCCAGGCGGTCTCCCATCCAAGTACTAACCAGGCACGACCCTGCTTAGCTTTCGAGATCAGACGAGATCAAGCTTTCTCAGAGTGGTATGGCCGTAAGCGAGATTCTCTGTTCCAAATTGCCTATTTATTTTTGCTTGGAAGCGTGTTTGTTTGCTTATATGCCTTTCCTGCTATTCCAGTTCAACTTTTATCACACTTTATTCACCACGGTAAATGTTTATCCTTAAATTAAGCATGAAAGCAAAGAAAAAATTTTTTAACTTACAGCACCTGGTATTCCCAGGCGGTCTCCCATCCAAGTACTGACCAGGCCCGACCCTGCTTAGCTTCCGAGATCAGACGAGATCAAGCGTTCTCAGAGTGGTATGGCCGTAAGCGAGATTCGCGCTTCGAAATTGCCCATTTATTTTTGCTTCTCAGTGTGTTTGTTTGCTCATATGCCTTTCCTGCTATTCCAGTTCAACTTTTATCACACTTTATCCACAACGGTAAATGTTTGTCCTTAAATAAAGCATGAAAGCAAAGAAAAAAAAATGTAAGCTTACAGCACCTGGTATTTCCAGGCGGTCTCCCATCCAAGTACTAACCAGGCCCGACGCTGCTTAGCTTCC
Source organism: Silurus aristotelis (assembly GCF_946808225.1). NCBI lineage: Eukaryota > Metazoa > Chordata > Actinopteri > Siluriformes > Siluridae > Silurus > Silurus aristotelis. Next base: position 29,788 of record NW_028149088.1, read on the forward strand.
GAGATCAGACAAGATCGAGCGTTCTCAGAGTGGTATGGCCGTAAGCAAGATTCGCGCTTCGAAATTGCCCATTTATTTTTGCTTCTCAGTGTGTTTGTTTGCTCATATGCCTTTCCTGCTATTCCAGTTCAACTTTTATCACACTTTATCCACAACGGTAAATGTTTGTCCTTAAATAAAGCATGAAAGCAAAGAAAAAAAAATTTAAGCTTACAGCACCTGGTATTCCCAGGCGGTCTCCCATCCAAGTACTAACCAGGCCCGACGCTGCTTAGCTTCCGAGATCAGACGAGATCGAGCGTTCTCAGAGTGGTATGGCCGTAAGCGAGATTCGCTGTTCCAAATTGCCAATTTATTTTTGCTTGGCAGCGTGTTTGTTTGCTTATATGCCTTTCCTGCTATTCCAGTTCAACTTTTATCACACTTTATCCACAACGGTAAATGTTCGTCCTTAAATTAAGCCTGAAAGCAAAGAAAAAAAAATTAAAGATTACAGCACCGGGTATTCCCAGGCGGTCTCCCATCCAAGTACTAACCAGGCCCGACCCTACTTAGCTTCCGAGATCAGACGGGATCAAGCGTTCTCAGAGTGGTATGGCCGTAAGCGAGATTCGCTGTTCCAAATTGCCTATTTATTTTTGCTTGTCAGTGTGTTTATTTGCTCATATGACTTTCCTGCTATTCCAGTTCAACTTTTATCACACTTTATCCACAACGGTAAATGTTCGTCCTTAAATTAAGCATGAAAGCAAAAAAAAAAAAGAATAAAGCTTACAGCACCTGGTATTCCCAGGCGGTCTCCTATCCAAGTACTAACCAGGCCCGACCCTGCTTAGCTTTCGAGATCAGACGAGATCGAGCGTTCTCAGAGTGGTATGGCCGTAAGCGAGATTCGCTGTTCCAAATTGCCTATTTATCTTTGCTTGTCAGTGTGTTTGTTTGCTCATATGCCTTTCCTGCTATTCCAGTTCAACTTTTATCACACTTTATCCACAACGGTAAATGTTCGTCCTTAAATTAAGCCTGAAAGCAAAGAAAAAAAAATTAAAGCTTACAGCACCTGGTATTCCCAGGCGGTCTCCCATCCAAGTACTAACCAGGCCCGACGCTGCTTAGCTTCCGAGATCAGACGAGATCGAGCGTTCTCAGAGTGGTATGGCCGTAAGCGAGATTCGCTGTTCCAAATTGCCTATTTATTTTTGCTTGGCAGCGTGTTTGTTTGCTTATATGCCTTTCCTGCTATTCCAGTTCAACTTTTATCACACTTTATCCACAACGGTAAATGTTCGTCCTTAAATTAAGCCTGAAAGCAAAGAAAAAAAAATTAAAGATTACAGCACCGGGTATTCCCAGGCGGTCTCCCATCCAAGTACTAACCAGGCCTGACCCTACTTAGCTTCCGAGATCGGACGATATCGAGCGTTCTCAGAGTGGTATGGCCGTAAGCGAGATTCGCTGTTCCAAATTGCCTATTTATTTTTGCTTGTCAGTGTGTTTGTTTGCTCATATGCCTTTCCTGCTATTCCAGTTCAACTTTTATCACACTTTATCCACAACGGTAAATGTTCGTCCTTAAATTAAGCATGAAAGCAAAGAAAAAAAAGAATAAAGCTTACAGCACCTGGTATTCCCAGGAGGTCTCCCATCCAAGTACTAACCAGGCCCGACCCTGCTTAGCTTCCGAGATCAGACGAGATCGAGCGTTCTCAGAGTGGTATGGCCGTAAGCGAGATTCGTGCTTCGAAATTGCCAATTTATTTTTGCTTAGAAGCGTGTTTGTTTGCTTATATGCCTTTCCTGCTATTCCAGTTCAACTTTTATCACACTTTATTCACCACGGTAAATGTTCATCCTTAAATTAAGCATGAAAGCAAAGAAAAAAAAATTAAAGCTTACAGCACCTGGTTTTCCCAGGCGGTCTCCCATCCAAGTACTAACCAGGCCCGACCCTGCTTAGCTTTCGAGATCAGACGAGATCAAGCTTTCTCAGAGTGGTATGGCCGTAAGCGAGATTCGCTGTTCCAAATTGCCTATTTATTTTTGCTTGGAAGCGTGTTTGTTTGCTTATATGCCTTTCCTGCTATTCCAGTTCAACTTTTATCACACTTTATTCACCACGGTAAATGTTTATCCTTAAATTAAGCATGAAAGCAAAGAAAAAAAAATTTAAACTTACAGCACCTGGTATTCCCAGGCGGTCTCCCATCCAAGTACTGACCAGGCCCGACCCTGCTTAGCTTCCGAGATCAGACGAGATCAAGCGTTCTCAGAGTGGTATGGCCGTAAGCGAGATTCGCGCTTCGAAATTGCCCATTTATTTTTGCTTCTCAGTGTGTTTGTTTGCTCATATGCCTTTCCTGCTATTCCAGTTCAACTTTTATCACACTTTATCCACAACGGTAAATGTTTGTCCTTAAATAAAGCATGAATGCAAAGAAAAAAAAATTTAAGCTTACAGCACCTGGTATTCCCAGGCGGTCTCCCATCCAAGTACTAACCAGGCCCGACGCTGCTTAGGTTCCGAGATCAGACGAGATCGAGCGTTCTCAGAGTGGTATGGCCGTAAGCGAGATTCGCTGATCCAAATTGCCTATTTATTTTTGCTTGGCAGCGTGTTTGTTTGCTTATATGCCTTTCCTGCTATTCCAGTTCAACTTTTATCACACTTTATCCACAACGGTAAATGTTCGTCCTTAAATTAAGCCTGAAAGCAAAGAAAAAAAAATTAAAGATTACAGCACCGGGTATTCCCAGGCGGTCTCCCATCCAAGTACTAACCAGGCTCGACCCTACTTAGCTTCCGAGATCGGACGATATCGAGCGTTCTCAGAGTGGTATGGCCGTAAGCGAGATTCGCTGTTCCAAATTGCCTATTTATTTTTGCTTGTCAGTGTGTTTGTTTGCTCATATGCCTTTCCTGCAATTCCAGTTCAACTTTTATCACACTTTATCCACAACGGTAAATGTTCGTCCTTAAATTAAGCATGAAAGCAAAGAAAAAAAAGAATAAAGCTTACAGCACCTGGTATTCCCAGGAGGTCTCCCATCCAAGTACTAACCAGGCCCGACCCTGCTTAGCTTCCGAGATCAGACGAGATCGAGCGTTCTCAGAGTGGTATGGCCGTAAGCGAGATTCGTGCTTCGAAATTGCCAATTTATTTTTGCTTGTCAGCGTGTTTGTTTGCTTATATGCCTTTCCTGCTATTCCAGTTCAACTTTTATCACACTTTATTCACCACGGTAAATGTTCATCCTTAAATTAAGCATGAAAGCAAAGAAAAAAAAATTAAAGCTTACAGCACCTGGTTTTCCCAGGCGGTCTCCCATCCAAGTACTAACCAGGCACGACCCTGCTTAGCTTTCGAGATCAGACGAGATCAAGCTTTCTCAGAGTGGTATGGCCGTAAGCGAGATTCTCTGTTCCAAATTGCCTATTTATTTTTGCTTGGAAGCGTGTTTGTTTGCTTATATGCCTTTCCTGCTATTCCAGTTCAACTTTTATCACACTTTATTCACCACGGTAAATGTTTATCCTTAAATTAAGCATGAAAGCAAAGAAAAAATTTTTTAACTTACAGCACCTGGTATTCCCAGGCGGTCTCCCATCCAAGTACTGACCAGGCCCGACCCTGCTTAGCTTCCGAGATCAGACGAGATCAAGCGTTCTCAGAGTGGTATGGCCGTAAGCGAGATTCGCGCTTCGAAATTGCCCATTTATTTTTGCTTCTCAGTGTGTTTGTTTGCTCATATGCCTTTCCTGCTATTCCAGTTCAACTTTTATCACACTTTATCCACAACGGTAAATGTTTGTCCTTAAATAAAGCATGAAAGCAAAGAAAAAAAAATGTAAGCTTACAGCACCTGGTATTTCCAGGCGGTCTCCCATCCAAGTACTAACCAGGCCCGACGCTGCTTAGCTTCCGAGATCAGACAAGATCGAGCGTTCTCAGAGTGGTATGGCCGTAAGCAAGATTCGCGCTTCGAAATTGCCCATTTATTTTTGCTTCTCAGTGTGTTTGTTTGCTCATATGCCTTTCCTGCTATTCCAGTTCAACTTTTATCACACTTTATCCACAACGGTAAATGTTTGTCCTTAAATAAAGCATGAAAGCAAAGAAAAAAAAATTTAAGCTTACAGCACCTGGTATTCCCAGGCGGTCTCCCATCCAAGTACTAACCAGGCCCGACGCTGCTTAGCTTCCGAGATCAGACGAGATCGAGCGTTCTCAGAGTGGTATGGCCGTAAGCGAGATTCGCTGTTCCAAATTGCCAATTTATTTTTGCTTGGCAGCGTGTTTGTTTGCTTATATGCCTTTCCTGCTATTCCAGTTCAACTTTTATCACACTTTATCCACAACGGTAAATGTTCGTCCTTAAATTAAGCCTGAAAGCAAAGAAAAAAAAATTAAAGATTACAGCACCGGGTATTCCCAGGCGGTCTCCCATCCAAGTACTAACCAGGCCCGACCCTACTTAGCTTCCGAGATCAGACGGGATCAAGCGTTCTCAGAGTGGTATGGCCGTAAGCGAGATTCGCTGTTCCAAATTGCCTATTTATTTTTGCTTGTCAGTGTGTTTATTTGCTCATATGACTTTCCTGCTATTCCAGTTCAACTTTTATCACACTTTATCCACAACGGTAAATGTTCGTCCTTAAATTAAGCATGAAAGCAAAAAAAAAAAAGAATAAAGCTTACAGCACCTGGTATTCCCAGGCGGTCTCCTATCCAAGTACTAACCAGGCCCGACCCTGCTTAGCTTTCGAGATCAGACGAGATCGAGCGTTCTCAGAGTGGTATGGCCGTAAGCGAGATTCGCTGTTCCAAATTGCCTATTTATCTTTGCTTGTCAGTGTGTTTGTTTGCTCATATGCCTTTCCTGCTATTCCAGTTCAACTTTTATCACACTTTATCCACAACGGTAAATGTTCGTCCTTAAATTAAGCCTGAAAGCAAAGAAAAAAAAATTAAAGCTTACAGCACCTGGTATTCCCAGGCGGTCTCCCATCCAAGTACTAACCAGGCCCGACGCTGCTTAGCTTCCGAGATCAGACGAGATCGAGCGTTCTCAGAGTGGTATGGCCGTAAGCGAGATTCGCTGTTCCAAATTGCCTATTTATTTTTGCTTGGCAGCGTGTTTGTTTGCTTATATGCCTTTCCTGCTATTCCAGTTCAACTTTTATCACACTTTATCCACAACGGTAAATGTTCGTCCTTAAATTAAGCCTGAAAGCAAAGAAAAAAAAATTAAAGATTACAGCACCGGGTATTCCCAGGCGGTCTCCCATCCAAGTACTAACCAGGCCTGACCCTACTTAGCTTCCGAGATCGGACGATATCGAGCGTTCTCAGAGTGGTATGGCCGTAAGCGAGATTCGCTGTTCCAAATTGCCTATTTATTTTTGCTTGTCAGTGTGTTTGTTTGCTCATATGCCTTTCCTGCTATTCCAGTTCAACTTTTATCACACTTTATCCACAACGGTAAATGTTCGTCCTTAAATTAAGCATGAAAGCAAAGAAAAAAAAGAATAAAGCTTACAGCACCTGGTATTCCCAGGAGGTCTCCCATCCAAGTACTAACCAGGCCCGACCCTGCTTAGCTTCCGAGATCAGACGAGATCGAGCGTTCTCAGAGTGGTATGGCCGTAAGCGAGATTCGTGCTTCGAAATTGCCAATTTATTTTTGCTTAGAAGCGTGTTTGTTTGCTTATATGCCTTTCCTGCTATTCCAGTTCAACTTTTATCACACTTTATTCACCACGGTAAATGTTCATCCTTAAATTAAGCATGAAAGCAAAGAAAAAAAAATTAAAGCTTACAGCACCTGGTTTTCCCAGGCGGTCTCCCATCCAAGTACTAACCAGGCCCGACCCTGCTTAGCTTTCGAGATCAGACGAGATCAAGCTTTCTCAGAGTGGTATGGCCGTAAGCGAGATTCGCTGTTCCAAATTGCCTATTTATTTTTGCTTGGAAGCGTGTTTGTTTGCTTATATGCCTTTCCTGCTATTCCAGTTCAACTTTTATCACACTTTATTCACCACGGTAAATGTTTATCCTTAAATTAAGCATGAAAGCAAAGAAAAAAAAATTTAAACTTACAGCACCTGGTATTCCCAGGCGGTCTCCCATCCAAGTACTGACCAGGCCCGACCCTGCTTAGCTTCCGAGATCAGACGAGATCAAGCGTTCTCAGAGTGGTATGGCCGTAAGCGAGATTCGCGCTTCGAAATTGCCCATTTATTTTTGCTTCTCAGTGTGTTTGTTTGCTCATATGCCTTTCCTGCTATTCCAGTTCAACTTTTATCACACTTTATCCACAACGGTAAATGTTTGTCCTTAAATAAAGCATGAATGCAAAGAAAAAAAAATTTAAGCTTACAGCACCTGGTATTCCCAGGCGGTCTCCCATCCAAGTACTAACCAGGCCCGACGCTGCTTAGGTTCCGAGATCAGACGAGATCGAGCGTTCTCAGAGTGGTATGGCCGTAAGCGAGATTCGCTGATCCAAATTGCCTATTTATTTTTGCTTGGCAGCGTGTTTGTTTGCTTATATGCCTTTCCTGCTATTCCAGTTCAACTTTTATCACACTTTATCCACAACGGTAAATGTTCGTCCTTAAATTAAGCCTGAAAGCAAAGAAAAAAAAATTAAAGATTACAGCACCGGGTATTCCCAGGCGGTCTCCCATCCAAGTACTAACCAGGCTCGACCCTACTTAGCTTCCGAGATCGGACGATATCGAGCGTTCTCAGAGTGGTATGGCCGTAAGCGAGATTCGCTGTTCCAAATTGCCTATTTATTTTTGCTTGTCAGTGTGTTTGTTTGCTCATATGCCTTTCCTGCAATTCCAGTTCAACTTTTATCACACTTTATCCACAACGGTAAATGTTCGTCCTTAAATTAAGCATGAAAGCAAAGAAAAAAAAGAATAAAGCTTACAGCACCTGGTATTCCCAGGAGGTCTCCCATCCAAGTACTAACCAGGCCCGACCCTGCTTAGCTTCCGAGATCAGACGAGATCGAGCGTTCTCAGAGTGGTATGGCCGTAAGCGAGATTCGTGCTTCGAAATTGCCAATTTATTTTTGCTTGTCAGCGTGTTTGTTTGCTTATATGCCTTTCCTGCTATTCCAGTTCAACTTTTATCACACTTTATTCACCACGGTAAATGTTCATCCTTAAATTAAGCATGAAAGCAAAGAAAAAAAAATTAAAGCTTACAGCACCTGGTTTTCCCAGGCGGTCTCCCATCCAAGTACTAACCAGGCACGACCCTGCTTAGCTTTCGAGATCAGACGAGATCAAGCTTTCTCAGAGTGGTATGGCCGTAAGCGAGATTCTCTGTTCCAAATTGCCTATTTATTTTTGCTTGGAAGCGTGTTTGTTTGCTTATATGCCTTTCCTGCTATTCCAGTTCAACTTTTATCACACTTTATTCACCACGGTAAATGTTTATCCTTAAATTAAGCATGAAAGCAAAGAAAAAATTTTTTAACTTACAGCACCTGGTATTCCCAGGCGGTCTCCCATCCAAGTACTGACCAGGCCCGACCCTGCTTAGCTTCCGAGATCAGACGAGATCAAGCGTTCTCAGAGTGGTATGGCCGTAAGCGAGATTCGCGCTTCGAAATTGCCCATTTATTTTTGCTTCTCAGTGTGTTTGTTTGCTCATATGCCTTTCCTGCTATTCCAGTTCAACTTTTATCACACTTTATCCACAACGGTAAATGTTTGTCCTTAAATAAAGCATGAAAGCAAAGAAAAAAAAATGTAAGCTTACAGCACCTGGTATTTCCAGGCGGTCTCCCATCCAAGTACTAACCAGGCCCGACGCTGCTTAGCTTCCGAGATCAGACAAGATCGAGCGTTCTCAGAGTGGTATGGCCGTAAGCAAGATTCGCGCTTCGAAATTGCCCATTTATTTTTGCTTCTCAGTGTGTTTGTTTGCTCATATGCCTTTCCTGCTATTCCAGTTCAACTTTTATCACACTTTATCCACAACGGTAAATGTTTGTCCTTAAATAAAGCATGAAAGCAAAGAAAAAAAAATTTAAGCTTACAGCACCTGGTATTCCCAGGCGGTCTCCCATCCAAGTACTAACCAGGCCCGACGCTGCTTAGCTTCCGAGATCAGACGAGATCGAGCGTTCTCAGAGTGGTATGGCCGTAAGCGAGATTCGCTGTTCCAAATTGCCAATTTATTTTTGCTTGGCAGCGTGTTTGTTTGCTTATATGCCTTTCCTGCTATTCCAGTTCAACTTTTATCACACTTTATCCACAACGGTAAATGTTCGTCCTTAAATTAAGCCTGAAAGCAAAGAAAAAAAAATTAAAGATTACAGCACCGGGTATTCCCAGGCGGTCTCCCATCCAAGTACTAACCAGGCCCGACCCTACTTAGCTTCCGAGATCAGACGGGATCAAGCGTTCTCAGAGTGGTATGGCCGTAAGCGAGATTCGCTGTTCCAAATTGCCTATTTATTTTTGCTTGTCAGTGTGTTTATTTGCTCATATGACTTTCCTGCTATTCCAGTTCAACTTTTATCACACTTTATCCACAACGGTAAATGTTCGTCCTTAAATTAAGCATGAAAGCAAAAAAAAAAAAGAATAAAGCTTACAGCACCTGGTATTCCCAGGCGGTCTCCTATCCAAGTACTAACCAGGCCCGACCCTGCTTAGCTTTCGAGATCAGACGAGATCGAGCGTTCTCAGAGTGGTATGGCCGTAAGCGAGATTCGCTGTTCCAAATTGCCTATTTATCTTTGCTTGTCAGTGTGTTTGTTTGCTCATATGCCTTTCCTGCTATTCCAGTTCAACTTTTATCACACTTTATCCACAACGGTAAATGTTCGTCCTTAAATTAAGCCTGAAAGCAAAGAAAAAAAAATTAAAGCTTACAGCACCTGGTATTCCCAGGCGGTCTCCCATCCAAGTACTAACCAGGCCCGACGCTGCTTAGCTTCCGAGATCAGACGAGATCGAGCGTTCTCAGAGTGGTATGGCCGTAAGCGAGATTCGCTGTTCCAAATTGCCTATTTATTTTTGCTTGGCAGCGTGTTTGTTTGCTTATATGCCTTTCCTGCTATTCCAGTTCAACTTTTATCACACTTTATCCACAACGGTAAATGTTCGTCCTTAAATTAAGCCTGAAAGCAAAGAAAAAAAAATTAAAGATTACAGCACCGGGTATTCCCAGGCGGTCTCCCATCCAAGTACTAACCAGGCCTGACCCTACTTAGCTTCCGAGATCGGACGATATCGAGCGTTCTCAGAGTGGTATGGCCGTAAGCGAGATTCGCTGTTCCAAATTGCCTATTTATTTTTGCTTGTCAGTGTGTTTGTTTGCTCATATGCCTTTCCTGCTATTCCAGTTCAACTTTTATCACACTTTATCCACAACGGTAAATGTTCGTCCTTAAATTAAGCATGAAAGCAAAGAAAAAAAAGAATAAAGCTTACAGCACCTGGTATTCCCAGGAGGTCTCCCATCCAAGTACTAACCAGGCCCGACCCTGCTTAGCTTCCGAGATCAGACGAGATCGAGCGTTCTCAGAGTGGTATGGCCGTAAGCGAGATTCGTGCTTCGAAATTGCCAATTTATTTTTGCTTAGAAGCGTGTTTGTTTGCTTATATGCCTTTCCTGCTATTCCAGTTCAACTTTTATCACACTTTATTCACCACGGTAAATGTTCATCCTTAAATTAAGCATGAAAGCAAAGAAAAAAAAATTAAAGCTTACAGCACCTGGTTTTCCCAGGCGGTCTCCCATCCAAGTACTAACCAGGCCCGACCCTGCTTAGCTTTCGAGATCAGACGAGATCAAGCTTTCTCAGAGTGGTATGGCCGTAAGCGAGATTCGCTGTTCCAAATTGCCTATTTATTTTTGCTTGGAAGCGTGTTTGTTTGCTTATATGCCTTTCCTGCTATTCCAGTTCAACTTTTATCACACTTTATTCACCACGGTAAATGTTTATCCTTAAATTAAGCATGAAAGCAAAGAAAAAAAAATTTAAACTTACAGCACCTGGTATTCCCAGGCGGTCTCCCATCCAAGTACTGACCAGGCCCGACCCTGCTTAGCTTCCGAGATCAGACGAGATCAAGCGTTCTCAGAGTGGTATGGCCGTAAGCGAGATTCGCGCTTCGAAATTGCCCATTTATTTTTGCTTCTCAGTGTGTTTGTTTGCTCATATGCCTTTCCTGCTATTCCAGTTCAACTTTTATCACACTTTATCCACAACGGTAAATGTTTGTCCTTAAATAAAGCATGAATGCAAAGAAAAAAAAATTTAAGCTTACAGCACCTGGTATTCCCAGGCGGTCTCCCATCCAAGTACTAACCAGGCCCGACGCTGCTTAGGTTCCGAGATCAGACGAGATCGAGCGTTCTCAGAGTGGTATGGCCGTAAGCGAGATTCGCTGATCCAAATTGCCTATTTATTTTTGCTTGGCAGCGTGTTTGTTTGCTTATATGCCTTTCCTGCTATTCCAGTTCAACTTTTATCACACTTTATCCACAACGGTAAATGTTCGTCCTTAAATTAAGCCTGAAAGCAAAGAAAAAAAAATTAAAGATTACAGCACCGGGTATTCCCAGGCGGTCTCCCATCCAAGTACTAACCAGGCTCGACCCTACTTAGCTTCCGAGATCGGACGATATCGAGCGTTCTCAGAGTGGTATGGCCGTAAGCGAGATTCGCTGTTCCAAATTGCCTATTTATTTTTGCTTGTCAGTGTGTTTGTTTGCTCATATGCCTTTCCTGCAATTCCAGTTCAACTTTTATCACACTTTATCCACAACGGTAAATGTTCGTCCTTAAATTAAGCATGAAAGCAAAGAAAAAAAAGAATAAAGCTTACAGCACCTGGTATTCCCAGGAGGTCTCCCATCCAAGTACTAACCAGGCCCGACCCTGCTTAGCTTCCGAGATCAGACGAGATCGAGCGTTCTCAGAGTGGTATGGCCGTAAGCGAGATTCGTGCTTCGAAATTGCCAATTTATTTTTGCTTGTCAGCGTGTTTGTTTGCTTATATGCCTTTCCTGCTATTCCAGCTCAACTTTTATCACACTTTATTCACCACGGTAAATGTTCATCCTTAAATTAAGCATGAAAGCAAAGAAAAAAAAATTAAAGCTTACAGCACCTGGTTTTCCCAGGCGGTCTCCCATCCAAGTACTAACCAGGCCCGACCCTGCTTAGCTTTCGAGATCAGACGAGATCAAGCTTTCTCAGAGTGGTATGGCCGTAAGCGAGATTCGCTGTTCCAAATTGCCTATTTATTTTTGCTTGGAAGCGTGTTTGTTTGCTTATATGCCTTTCCTGCTATTCCAGTTCAACTTTTATCACACTTTATTCACCACGGTAAATGTTTATCCTTAAATTAAGCATGAAAGCAAAGAAAAAAAAATTTAAACTTACAGCACCTGGTATTCCCAGGCGGTCTCCCATCCAAGTACTGACCAGGCCCGACCCTGCTTAGCTTCCGAGATCAGACGAGATCAAGCGTTCTCAGAGTGGTATGGCCGTAAGCGAGATTCGCGCTTCGAAATTGCCCATTTATTTTTGCTTCTCAGTGTGTTTGTTTGCTCATATGCCTTTCCTGCTATTCCAGTTCAACTTTTATCACACTTTATCCACAACGGTAAATGTTTGTCCTTAAATAAAGCATGAATGCAAAGAAAAAAAAATTTAAGCTTACAGCACCTGGTATTCCCAGGCGGTCTCCCATCCAAGTACTAACCAGGCCCGACGCTGCTTAGGTTCCGAGATCAGACGAGATCGAGCGTTCTCAGAGTGGTATGGCCGTAAGCGAGATTCGCTGATCCAAATTGCCTATTTATTTTTGCTTGGCAGCGTGTTTGTTTGCTTATATGCCTTTCCTGCTATTCCAGTTCAACTTTTATCACACTTTATCCACAACGGTAAATGTTCGTCCTTAAATTAAGCCTGAAAGCAAAGAAAAAAAAATTAAAGATTACAGCACCGGGTATTCCCAGGCGGTCTCCCATCCAAGTACTAACCAGGCTCGACCCTACTTAGCTTCCGAGATCGGACGATATCGAGCGTTCTCAGAGTGGTATGGCCGTAAGCGAGATTCGCTGTTCCAAATTGCCTATTTATTTTTGCTTGTCAGTGTGTTTGTTTGCTCATATGCCTTTCCTGCAATTCCAGTTCAACTTTTATCACACTTTATCCACAACGGTAAATGTTCGTCCTTAAATTAAGCATGAAAGCAAAGAAAAAAAAGAATAAAGCTTACAGCACCTGGTATTCCCAGGAGGTCTCCCATCCAAGTACTAACCAGGCCCGACCCTGCTTAGCTTCCGAGATCAGACGAGATCGAGCGTTCTCAGAGTGGTATGGCCGTAAGCGAGATTCGTGCTTCGAAATTGCCAATTTATTTTTGCTTGTCAGCGTGTTTGTTTGCTTATATGCCTTTCCTGCTATTCCAGCTCAACTTTTATCACACTTTATTCACCACGGTAAATGTTCATCCTTAAATTAAGCATGAAAGCAAAGAAAAAAAAATTAAAGCTTACAGCACCTGGTTTTCCCAGGCGGTCTCCCATCCAAGTACTAACCAGGCCCGACCCTGCTTAGCTTTCGAGATCAGACGAGATCAAGCTTTCTCAGAGTGGTATGGCCGTAAGCGAGATTCGCGGTTCCAAATTGCCTATTTATTTTTGCTTGGAAGCGTGTTTGTTTGCTTATATGCCTTTCCTGCTATTCCAGTTCAACTTTTATCACACTTTATTCACCACGGTAAATGTTTATCCTTAAATTAAGCATGAAAGCAAAGAAAAAAAAATTTAAACTTACAGCACCTGGTATTCCCAGGCGGTCTCCCATCCAAGTACTGACCAGGCCCGACCCTGCTTAGCTTCCGAGATCAGACGAGATCAAGCGTTCTCAGAGTGGTATGGCCGTAAGCGAGATTCGCGCTTCGAAATTGCCCATTTATTTTTGCTTCTCAGTGTGTTTGTTTGCTCATATGCCTTTCCTGCTATTCCAGTTCAACTTTTATCACACTTTATCCACAACGGTAAATGTTTGTCCTTAAATAAAGCATGAATGCAAAGAAAAAAAAATTTAAGCTTACAGCACCTGGTATTCCCAGGCGGTCTCCCATCCAAGTACTAACCAGGCCCGACGCTGCTTAGCTTCCGAGATCAGACGAGATCGAGCGTTCTCAGAGTGGTATGGCCGTAAGCGAGATTCGCTGTTCCAAATTGCCTATTTATTTTTGCTTGGCAGCGTGTTTGTTTGCTTATATGCCTTTCCTGCTATTCCAGTTCAACTTTTATCACACTTTATCCACAACGGTAAATGTTCGTCCTTAAATTAAGCCTGAAAGCAAAGAAAAAAAAATTAAAGATTACAGCACCGGGTATTCCCAGGCGGTCTCCCATCCAAGTACTAACCAGGCCCGACCCTACTTAGCTTCCGAGATCGGACGATATCGAGCGTTCTCAGAGTGGTATGGCCGTAAGCGAGATTCGCTGTTCCAAATTGCCTATTTATTTTTGCTTGTCAGTGTGTTTGTTTGCTCATATGCCTTTCCTGCAATTCCAGTTCAACTTTTATCACACTTTATCCACAACGGTAAATGTTCGTCCTTAAATTAAGCATGAAAGCAAAGAAAAAAAAGAATAAAGCTTACAGCACCTGGTATTCCCAGGAGGTCTCCCATCCAAGTACTAACCAGGCCCTACCCTGCTTAGCTTCCGAGATCAGACGAGATCGAGCGTTCTCAGAGTGGTATGGCCGTAAGCGAGATTCGTGCTTCGAAATTGCCAATTTATTTTTGCTTGGCAGCGTGTTTGTTTGCTTATATGCCTTTCCTGCTATTCCAGTTCAACTTTTATCACACTTTATTCACCACGGTAAATGTTCATCCTTAAATTAAGCATGAAAGCAAAGAAAAAAAAATTAAAGCTTACAGCACCTGGTTTTCCCAGGCGGTCTCCCATCCAAGTACTAACCAGGCCCGACCCTGCTTAGCTTCCGAGATCAGACGAGATCAAACGTTCTCAGAGTGGTATGGCCGTAAGCGAGATTCGCTGTTCCAAATTGCCAATTTATTTTTGCTTGGCAGCGTGTTTGTTTGCTTATATGCCTTTCCTGCTATTCCAGTTCAACTTTTATCACACTTTATCCACAACGGTAAATGTTCGTCCTTAAATTAAGCCTGAAAGCAAAGAAAAAAAAATTAAAGATTACAGCACCGGGTATTCCCAGGCGGTCTCCCATCCAAGTACTAACCAGACCCGACCCTACTTAGCTTCCAAAATCAGACGATATCGAGCGTTCTCAGAGTGGTATGGCCGTAAGCGAGATTCGCTGTTCCAAATTGCCTATTTATTTTTGCTTGTCAGTGTGTTTGTTTGCTCATATGCCTTTCCTGCTATTCCAGTTCAACTTTTATCACACTTTATCCACACTGGTAAATGTTCGTCCTTAAATTAAGCATGAAAGCAAAGAAAAAAAAGAATAAAGCTTACAGCACCTGGTATTCCCAGGAGGTCTCCCATCCAAGTACTAACCAGGCCCGACCCTGCTTAGCTTCCGAGATCAGACGAGATCGAGCGTTCTCAGAGTGGTATGGCCGTAAGCGAGATTCGTGCTTCGAAATTGCCAATTTATTTTTGCTTGTCAGCGTGTTTGTTTGCTTATATGCCTTTCCTGCTATTCCAGTTCAACTTTTATCACACTTTATTCACCACGGTAAATGTTCATCCTTAAATTAAGCATGAAAGCAAAGAAAAAAAAATTAAAGCTTACAGCACCTGGTTTTCCCAGGCGGTCTCCCATCCAAGTACTAACCAGGCACGACCCTGCTTAGCTTTCGAGATCAGACGAGATCAAGCTTTCTCAGAGTGGTATGGCCGTAAGCGAGATTCGCTGTTCCAAATTGCCTATTTATTTTTGCCTTGGAAGCGTGTTTGTTTGCTTATATGCCTTTCCTGCTATTCCAGTTCAACTTTTATCACACTTTATTCACCACGGTAAATGTTTATCCTTAAATTAAGCATGAAAGCAAAGAAAAAATTTTTTTAACTTACAGCACCTGGTATTCCCAGGCGGTCTCCCATCCAAGTACTGACCAGGCCCGACCCTGCTTAGCTTCCGAGATCAGACGAGATCAAGCGTTCTCAGAGTGGTATGGCCGTAAGCGAGATTCGCGCTTCGAAATTGCCCATTTATTTTTGCTTCTCAGTGTGTTTGTTTGCTCATATGCCTTTCCTGCTATTCCAGTTCAACTTTTATCACACTTTATCCACAACGGTAAATGTTTGTCCTTAAATAAAGCATGAAAGCAAAGAAAAAAAAATGTAAGCTTACAGCACCTGGTATTTCCAGGCGGTCTCCCATCCAAGTACTAACCAGGCCCGACGCTGCTTAGCTTCCGAGATCAGACAAGATCGAGCGTTCTCAGAGTGGTATGGCCGTAAGCAAGATTCGCGCTTCGAAATTGCCCATTTATTTTTGCTTCTCAGTGTGTTTGTTTGCTCATATGCCTTTCCTGCTATTCCAGTTCAACTTTTATCACACTTTATCCACAACGGTAAATGTTTGTCCTTAAATAAAGCATGAAAGCAAAGAAAAAAAAATTTAAGCTTACAGCACCTGGTATTCCCAGGCGGTCTCCCATCCAAGTACTAACCAGGCCCGACGCTGCTTAGCTTCCGAGATCAGACGAGATCGAGCGTTCTCAGAGTGGTATGGCCGTAAGCGAGATTCGCTGTTCCAAATTGCCTATTTATTTTTGCTTGGCAGCGTGTTTGTTTGCTTATATGCCTTTCCTGCTATTCCAGTTCAACTTTTATCACACTTTATCCACAACGGTAAATGTTCGTCCTTAAATTAAGCCTGAAAGCAAAGAAAAAAAAATTAAAGATTACAGCACCGGGTATTCCCAGGCGGTCTCCCATCCAAGTACTAACCAGGCCCGACCCTACTTAGCTTCCGAGATCGGACGATATCGAGCGTTCTCAGAGTGGTATGGCCGTAAGCGAGATTCGCTGTTCCAAATTGCCTATTTATTTTTGCTTGTCAGTGTGTTTGTTTGCTCATATGCCTTTCCTGCAATTCCAGTTCAACTTTTATCACACTTTATCCACAACGGTAAATGTTCGTCCTTAAATTAAGCATGAAAGCAAAGAAAAAAAAGAATAAAGCTTACAGCACCTGGTATTCCCAGGAGGTCTCCCATCCAAGTACTAACCAGGCCCTACCCTGCTTAGCTTCCGAGATCAGACGAGATCGAGCGTTCTCAGAGTGGTATGGCCGTAAGCGAGATTCGTGCTTCGAAATTGCCAATTTATTTTTGCTTGTCAGCGTGTTTGTTTGCTTATATGCCTTTCCTGCTATTCCAGTTCAACTTTTATCACACTTTATTCACCACGGTAAATGTTCATCCTTAAATTAAGCATGAAAGCAAAGAAAAAAAAATTAAAGCTTACAGCACCTGGTTTTCCCAGGCGGTCTCCCATCCAAGTACTAACCAGGCCCGACCCTGCTTAGCTTCCGAGATCAGACGAGATCAAACGTTCTCAGAGTGGTATGGCCGTAAGCGAGATTCGCTGTTCCAAATTGCCAATTTATTTTTGCTTGGCAGCGTGTTTGTTTGCTTATATGCCTTTCCTGCTATTCCAGTTCAACTTTTATCACACTTTATCCACAACGGTAAATGTTCGTCCTTAAATTTAGCCTGAAAGCAAAGAAAAAAAAATTAAAGATTACAGCACCGGGTATTCCCAGGCGGTCTCCCATCCAAGTACTAACCAGACCCGACCCTACTTAGCTTCCAAAATCAGACGATATCGAGCGTTCTCAGAGTGGTATGGCCGTAAGCGAGATTCGCTGTTCCAAATTGCCTATTTATTTTTGCTTGTCAGTGTGTTTGTTTGCTCATATGCCTTTCCTGCTATTCCAGTTCAACTTTTATCACACTTTATCCACAACGGTAAATGTTCGTCCTTAAATTAAGCATGAAAGCAAAGAAAAAAAAGAATAAAGCTTACAGCACCTGGTATTCCCAGGAGGTCTCCCATCCAAGTACTAACCAGGCCCGACCCTGCTTAGCTTCCGAGATCAGACGAGATCGAGCGTTCTCAGAGTGGTATGGCCGTAAGCGAGATTCGTGCTTCGAAATTGCCAATTTATTTTTGCTTGTCAGCGTGTTTGTTTGCTTATATGCCTTTCCTGCTATTCCAGTTCAACTTTTATCACACTTTATTCACCACGGTAAATGTTCATCCTTAAATTAAGCATGAAAGCAAAGAAAAAAAAATTAAAGCTTACAGCACCTGGTTTTCCCAGGCGGTCTCCCATCCAAGTACTAACCAGGCACGACCCTGCTTAGCTTTCGAGATCAGACGAGATCAAGCGTTCTCAGAGTGGTATGGCCGTAAGCGAGATTCTCTGTTCCAAATTGCCTATTTATTTTTGCTTGGAAGCGTGTTTGTTTGCTTATATGCCTTTCCTGCTATTCCAGTTCAACTTTTATCACACTTTATTCACCACGGTAAATGTTTATCCTTAAATTAAGCATGAAAGCAAAGAAAAAAATTTTTAACTTACAGCACCTGGTATTCCCAGGCGGTCTCCCATCCAAGTACTGACCAGGCCCGACCCTGCTTAGCTTCCGAGATCAGACGAGATCAAGCGTTCTCAGAGTGGTATGGCCGTAAGCGAGATTCGCGCTTCGAAATTGCCCATTTATTTTTGCTTCTCAGTGTGTTTGTTTGCTCATATGCCTTTCCTGCTATTCCAGTTCAACTTTTATCACACTTTATCCACAATGGTAAATGTTTGTCCTTAAATAAAGCATGAAAGCAAAGAAAAAAAAATGTAAGCTTACAGCACCTGGTATTTCCAGGCGGTCTCCCATCCAAGTACTAACCAGGCCCGACGCTGCTTAGCTTCCGAGATCAGACAAGATCGAGCGTTCTCAGAGTGGTATGGCCGTAAGCAAGATTCGCGCTTCGAAATTGCCCATTTATTTTTGCTTCTCAGTGTGTTTGTTTGCTCATATGCCTTTCCTGCTATTCCAGTTCAACTTTTATCACACTTTATCCACAACGGTAAATGTTTGTCCTTAAATAAAGCATGAAAGCAAAGAAAAAAAAATTTAAGCTTACAGCACCTGGTATTCCCAGGCGGTCTCCCATCCAAGTACTAACCAGGCCCGACGCTGCTTAGCTTCCGAGATCAGACGAGATCGAGCGTTCTCAGAGTGGTATGGCCGTAAGCGAGATTCGCTGTTCCAAATTGCCAATTTATTTTTGCTTGGCAGCGTGTTTGTTTGCTTATATGCCTTTCCTGCTATTCCAGTTCAACTTTTATCACACTTTATCCACAACGGTAAATGTTCGTCCTTAAATTAAGCCTGAAAGCAAAGAAAAAAAAATTAAAGATTACAGCACCGGGTATTCCCAGGCGGTCTCCCATCCAAGTACTTACCAGACCCGACCCTACTTAGCTTCCGAGATCAGACGATATCGAGCGTTCTCAGAGTGGTATGGCCGTAAGCGAGATTCGCTGTTCCAAATTGCCTATTTATTTTTGCTTGTCAGTGTGTTTGTTTGCTCATATGCCTTTCCTGCTATTCCAGTTCAACTTTTATCACACTTTATCCACAACGGTAAATGTTCGTCCTTAAATTAAGCATGAAAGCAAAGAAAAAAAAGAATAAAGCTTACAGCACCTGGTATTCCCAGGAGGTCTCCCATCCAAGTACTAACCAGGCCCGACCCTGCTTAGCTTCCGAGATCAGACGAGATCGAGCGTTCTCAGAGTGGTATGGCCGTAAGCGAGATTCGTGCTTCGAAATTGCCAATTTATTTTTGCTTGTCAGCGTGTTTGTTTGCTTATATGCCTTTCCTGCTATTCCAGTTCAACTTTTATCACACTTTATTCACCACGGTAAATGTTCATCCTTAAATTAAGCATGAAAGCAAAGAAAAAAAAATTAAAGCTTACAGCACCTGGTTTTCCCAGGCGGTCTCCCATCCAAGTACTAACCAGGCCCGACCCTGCTTAGCTTTCGAGATCAGACGAGATCAAGCTTTCTCAGAGTGGTATGGCCGTAAGCGAGATTCGCTGTTCCAAATTGCCTATTTATTTTTGCTTGGAAGCGTGTTTGTTTGCTTATATGCCTTTCCTGCTATTCCAGTTCAACTTTTATCACACTTTATTCACCACGGTAAATGTTTATCCTTAAATTAAGCATGAAAGCAAAGAAAAAAAAATTTAAACTTACAGCACCTGGTATTCCCAGGCGGTCTCCCATCCAAGTACTGACCAGGCCCGACCCTGCTTAGCTTCCGAGATCAGACGAGATCAAGCGTTCTCAGAGTGGTATGGCCGTAAGCGAGATTCGCGCTTCGAAATTGCCCATTTATTTTTGCTTCTCAGTGTGTTTGTTTGCTCATATGCCTTTCCTGCTATTCCAGTTCAACTTTTATCACACTTTATCCACAACGGTAAATGTTTGTCCTTAAATAAAGCATGAATGCAAAGAAAAAAAAATTTAAGCTTACAGCACCTGGTATTCCCAGGCGGTCTCCCATCCAAGTACTAACCAGGCCCGACGCTGCTTAGCTTCCGAGATCAGACGAGATCGAGCGTTCTCAGAGTGGTATGGCCGTAAGCGAGATTCGCTGTTCCAAATTGCCTATTTATTTTTGCTTGGCAGCGTGTTTGTTTGCTTATATGCCTTTCCTGCTATTCCAGTTCAACTTTTATCACACTTTATCCACAACGGTAAATGTTCGTCCTTAAATTAAACCTGAAAGCAAAGAAAAAAAAATTAAAGATTACAGCACCGGGTATTCCCAGGCGGTCTCCCATCCAAGTACTAACCAGGCCCGACCCTACTTAGCTTCCGAGATCGGACGATATCGAGCGTTCTCAGAGTGGTATGGCCGTAAGCGAGATTCGCTGTTCCAAATTGCCAATTTATTTTTGCTTGTCAGTGTGTTTGTTTGCTCATATGCCTTTCCTGCAATTCCAGTTCAACTTTTATCACACTTTATCCACAACGGTAAATGTTCGTCCTTAAATTAAGCATGAAAGCAAAGAAAAAAAAGAATAAAGCTTACAGCACCTGGTATTCCCAGGAGGTCTCCCATCCAAGTACTAACCAGGCCCAACCCTGCTTAGCTTCCGAGATCAGACGAGATCGAGCGTTCTCAGAGTGGTATGGCCGTAAGCGAGATTCGCTGTTCCAAATTGCCAATTTATTTTTGCTTGGCAGCGTGTTTGTTTGCTTATATGCCTTTCCTGCTATTCCAGTTCAACTTTTATCACACTTTATCCACAACGGTAAATGTTCGTCCTTAAATTAAGCATGAAAGCAAAGAAAAAAAAGAATAAAGCTTACAGCACCTGGTATTCCCAGGAGGTCTCCCATCCAAGTACTAACCAGGCCCGACCCTGCTTAGCTTCCGAGATCAGACGAGATCGAGCGTTCTCAGAGTGGTATGGCCGTAAGCGAGATTCGTGCTTCGAAATTGCCAATTTATTTTTGCTTGTCAGCGTGTTTGTTTGCTTATATGCCTTTCCTGCTATTCCAGTTCAACTTTTATCACACTTTATTCACCACGGTAAATGTTCATCCTTAAATTAAGCATGAAAGCAAAGAAAAAAAAATTAAAGCTTACAGCACCTGGTTTTCCCAGGCGGTCTCCCATCCAAGTACTAACCAGGCCCGACCCTGCTTAGCTTTCGAGATCAGACGAGATCAAGCTTTCTCAGAGTGGTATGGCCGTAAGCGAGATTCGCTGTTCCAAATTGCCTATTTATTTTTGCTTGGAAGCGTGTTTGTTTGCTTATATGCCTTTCCTGCTATTCCAGTTCAACTTTTATCACACTTTATTCACCACGGTAAATGTTTATCCTTAAATTAAGCATGAAAGCAAAGAAAAAAAAATTTAAACTTACAGCACCTGGTATTCCCAGGCGGTCTCCCATCCAAGTACTGACCAGGCCCGACCCTGCTTAGCTTCCGAGATCAGACGAGATCAAGCGTTCTCAGAGTGGTATGGCCGTAAGCGAGATTCGCGCTTCGAAATTGCCCATTTATTGTTGCTTCTCAGTGTGTTTGTTTGCTCATATGCCTTTCCTGCTATTCCAGTTCAACTTTTATCACACTTTATCCACAACGGTAAATGTTCGTCCTTAAATAAAGCATGAATGCAAAGAAAAAAAAATTTAAGCTTACAGCACCTGGTATTCCCAGGCGGTCTCCCATCCAAGTACTAACCAGGCCCGACGCTGCTTAGCTTCCGAGATCAGACGAGATCGAGCGTTCTCAGAGTGGTATGGCCGTAAGCGAGATTCGCTGTTCCAAATTGCCTATTTATTTTTGCTTGGCAGCGTGTTTGTTTGCTTATATGCCTTTCCTGCTATTCCAGTTCAACTTTTATCACACTTTATCCACAACGGTAAATGTTCGTCCTTAAATTAAACCTGAAAGCAAAGAAAAAAAAATTAAAGATTACAGCACCGGGTATTCCCAGGCGGTCTCCCATCCAAGTACTAACCAGGCCCGACCCTACTTAGCTTCCGAGATCGGACGATATCGAGCGTTCTCAGAGTGGTATGGCCGTAAGCGAGATTCGCTGTTCCAAATTGCCTATTTATTTTTGCTTGTCAGTGTGTTTGTTTGCTCATATGCCTTTCCTGCAATTCCAGTTCAACTTTTATCACACTTTATCCACAACGGTAAATGTTCGTCCTTAAATTAAGCATGAAAGCAAAGAAAAAAAAGAATAAAGCTTACAGCACCTGGTATTCCCAGGAGGTCTCCCATCCAAGTACTAACCAGGCCCAACCCTGCTTAGCTTCCGAGATCAGACGAGATCGAGCGTTCTCAGAGTGGTATGGCCGTAAGCGAGATTCGTGCTTCGAAATTGCCAATTTATTTTTGCTTGTCAGCGTGTTTGTTTGCTTATATGCCTTTCCTGCTATTCCAGTTCAACTTTTATCACACTTTATTCACCACGGTAAATGTTCATCCTTAAATTAAGCATGAAAGCAAAGAAAAAAAAATTAAAGCTTACAGCACCTGGTTTTCCCAGGCGGTCTCCCATCCAAGTACTAACCAGGCCCGACCCTGCTTAGCTTCCGAGATCAGACGAGATCGAGCGTTCTCAGAGTGGTATGGCCGTAAGCGAGATTCGCTGTTCCAAATTGCCAATTTATTTTTGCTTGGCAGCGTGTTTGTTTGCTTATATGCCTTTCCTGCTATTCCAGTTCAACTTTTATCACACTTTATCCACAACGGTAAATGTTCGTCCTTAAATTAAGCATGAAAGCAAAGAAAAAAAAGAATAAAGCTTACAGCACCTGGTATTCCCAGGAGGTCTCCCATCCAAGTACTAACCAGGCCCGACCCTGCTTAGCTTCCGAGATCAGACGAGATCGAGCGTTCTCAGAGTGGTATGGCCGTAAGCGAGATTCGTGCTTCGAAATTGCCAATTTATTTTTGCTTGTCAGCGTGTTTGTTTGCTTATATGCCTTTCCTGCTATTCCAGTTCAACTTTTATCACACTTTATTCACCACGGTAAATGTTCATCCTTAAATTAAGCATGAAAGCAAAGAAAAAAAAATTAAAGCTTACAGCACCTGGTTTTCCCAGGCGGTCTCCCATCCAAGTACTAACCAGGCCCGACCCTGCTTAGCTTTCGAGATCAGACGAGATCAAGCTTTCTCAGAGTGGTATGGCCGTAAGCGAGATTCGCTGTTCCAAATTGCCTATTTATTTTTGCTTGGAAGCGTGTTTGTTTGCTTATATGCCTTTCCTGCTATTCCAGTTCAACTTTTATCACACTTTATTCACCACGGTAAATGTTTATCCTTAAATTAAGCATGAAAGCAAAGAAAAAAAAATTTAAACTTACAGCACCTGGTATTCCCAGGCGGTCTCCCATCCAAGTACTGACCAGGCCCGACCCTGCTTAGCTTCCGAGATCAGACGAGATCAAGCGTTCTCAGAGTGGTATGGCCGTAAGCGAGATTCGCGCTTCGAAATTGCCCATTTATTGTTGCTTCTCAGTGTGTTTGTTTGCTCATATGCCTTTCCTGCTATTCCAGTTCAACTTTTATCACACTTTATCCACAACGGTAAATGTTCGTCCTTAAATAAAGCATGAATGCAAAGAAAAAAAAATTTAAGCTTACAGCACCTGGTATTCCCAGGCGGTCTCCCATCCAAGTACTAACCAGGCCCGACGCTGCTTAGCTTCCGAGATCAGACGAGATCGAGCGTTCTCAGAGTGGTATGGCCGTAAGCGAGATTCGCTGTTCCAAATTGCCTATTTATTTTTGCTTGGCAGCGTGTTTGTTTGCTTATATGCCTTTCCTGCTATTCCAGTTCAACTTTTATCACACTTTATCCACAACGGTAAATGTTCGTCCTTAAATTAAACCTGAAAGCAAAGAAAAAAAAATTAAAGATTACAGCACCGGGTATTCCCAGGCGGTCTCCCATCCAAGTACTAACCAGGCCCGACCCTACTTAGCTTCCGAGATCGGACGATATCGAGCGTTCTCAGAGTGGTATGGCCGTAAGCGAGATTCGCTGTTCCAAATTGCCTATTTATTTTTGCTTGTCAGTGTGTTTGTTTGCTCATATGCCTTTCCTGCAATTCCAGTTCAACTTTTATCACACTTTATCCACAACGGTAAATGTTCGTCCTTAAATTAAGCATGAAAGCAAAGAAAAAAAAGAATAAAGCTTACAGCACCTGGTATTCCCAGGAGGTCTCCCATCCAAGTACTAACCAGGCCCGACCCTGCTTAGCTTCCGAGATCAGACGAGATCGAGCGTTCTCAGAGTGGTATGGCCGTAAGCGAGATTCGTGCTTCGAAATTGCCAATTTATTTTTGCTTGTCAGCGTGTTTGTTTGCTTATATGCCTTTCCTGCTATTCCAGTTCAACTTTTATCACACTTTATTCACCACGGTAAATGTTCATCCTTAAATTAAGCATGAAAGCAAAGAAAAAAAAATTAAAGCTTACAGCACCTGGTTTTCCCAGGCGGTCTCCCATCCAAGTACTAACCAGGCCCGACCCTGCTTAGCTTCCGAGATCAGACGAGATCGAGCGTTCTCAGAGTGGTATGGCCGTAAGCGAGATTCGCTGTTCCAAATTGCCAATTTATTTTTGCTTGGCAGCGTGTTTGTTTGCTTATATGCCTTTCCTGCTATTCCAGTTCAACTTTTATCACACTTTATCCACAACGGTAAATGTTCGTCCTTAAATTAAGCATGAAAGCAAAGAAAAAAAAGAATAAAGCTTACAGCACCTGGTATTCCCAGGAGGTCTCCCATCCAAGTACTAACCAGGCCCGACCCTGCTTAGCTTCCGAGATCAGACGAGATCGAGCGTTCTCAGAGTGGTATGGCCGTAAGCGAGATTCGTGCTTCGAAATTGCCAATTTATTTTTGCTTGTCAGCGTGTTTGTTTGCTTATATGCCTTTCCTGCTATTCCAGTTCAACTTTTATCACACTTTATTCACCACGGTAAATGTTCATCCTTAAATTAAGCATGAAAGCAAAGAAAAAAAAATTAAAGCTTACAGCACCTGGTTTTCCCAGGCGGTCTCCCATCCAAGTACTAACCAGGCCCGACCCTGCTTAGCTTTCGAGATCAGACGAGATCAAGCTTTCTCAGAGTGGTATGGCCGTAAGCGAGATTCGCTGTTCCAAATTGCCTATTTATTTTTGCTTGGAAGCGTGTTTGTTTGCTTATATGCCTTTCCTGCTATTCCAGTTCAACTTTTATCACACTTTATTCACCACGGTAAATGTTTATCCTTAAATTAAGCATGAAAGCAAAGAAAAAAAAATTTAAACTTACAGCACCTGGTATTCCCAGGCGGTCTCCCATCCAAGTACTGACCAGGCCCGACCCTGCTTAGCTTCCGAGATCAGACGAGATCAAGCGTTCTCAGAGTGGTATGGCCGTAAGCGAGATTCGCGCTTCGAAATTGCCCATTTATTGTTGCTTCTCAGTGTGTTTGTTTGCTCATATGCCTTTCCTGCTATTCCAGTTCAACTTTTATCACACTTTATCCACAACGGTAAATGTTCGTCCTTAAATAAAGCATGAATGCAAAGAAAAAAAAATTTAAGCTTACAGCACCTGGTATTCCCAGGCGGTCTCCCATCCAAGTACTAACCAGGCCCGACGCTGCTTAGCTTCCGAGATCAGACGAGATCGAGCGTTCTCAGAGTGGTATGGCCGTAAGCGAGATTCGCTGTTCCAAATTGCCTATTTATTTTTGCTTGGCAGCGTGTTTGTTTGCTTATATGCCTTTCCTGCTATTCCAGTTCAACTTTTATCACACTTTATCCACAACGGTAAATGTTCGTCCTTAAATTAAACCTGAAAGCAAAGAAAAAAAAATTAAAGATTACAGCACCGGGTATTCCCAGGCGGTCTCCCATCCAAGTACTAACCAGGCCCGACCCTACTTAGCTTCCGAGATCGGACGATATCGAGCGTTCTCAGAGTGGTATGGCCGTAAGCGAGATTCGCTGTTCCAAATTGCCTATTTATTTTTGCTTGTCAGTGTGTTTGTTTGCTCATATGCCTTTCCTGCAATTCCAGTTCAACTTTTATCACACTTTATCCACAACGGTAAATGTTCGTCCTTAAATTAAGCATGAAAGCAAAGAAAAAAAAGAATAAAGCTTACAGCACCTGGTATTCCCAGGAGGTCTCCCATCCAAGTACTAACCAGGCCCGACCCTGCTTAGCTTCCGAGATCAGACGAGATCGAGCGTTCTCAGAGTGGTATGGCCGTAAGCGAGATTCGTGCTTCGAAATTGCCAATTTATTTTTGCTTGTCAGCGTGTTTGTTTGCTTATATGCCTTTCCTGCTATTCCAGTTCAACTTTTATCACACTTTATTCACCACAGTAAATGTTCATCCTTAAATTAAGCATGAAAGCAAAGAAAAAAAAATTAAAGCTTACAGCACCTGGTTTTCCCAGGCGGTCTCCCATCCAAGTACTAACCAGGCCCGACGCTGCTTAGCTTCCGAGATCAGACGAGATCGAGCGTTCTCAGAGTGGTATGGCCGTAAGCGAGATTCGCTGTTCCAAATTGCCTATTTATTTTTGCTTGGCAGCGTGTTTGTTTGCTTATATGCCTTTCCTGCTATTCCAGTTCAACTTTTATCACACTTTATCCACAACGGTAAATGTTCGTCCTTAAATTAAGCCTGAAAGCAAAGAAAAAAAAATTAAAGATTACAGCACCGGGTATTCCCAGGCGGTCTCCCATCCAAGTACTAACCAGGCCCGACCCTACTTAGCTTCCGAGATCGGACGATATCGAGCGTTCTCAGAGTGGTATGGCCGTAAGCGAGATTCGCTGTTCCAAATTGCCTATTTATTTTTGCTTGTCAGTGTGTTTGTTTGCTCATATGCCTTTCCTGCAATTCCAGTTCAACTTTTATCACACTTTATCCACAACGGTAAATGTTCGTCCTTAAATTAAGCATGAAAGCAAAGAAAAAAAAGAATAAAGCTTACAGCACCTGGTATTCCCAGAAGGTCTCCCATCCAAGTACTAACCAGGCCCGACCCTGCTTAGCTTCCGAGATCAGACGAGATCGAGCGTTCTCAGAGTGGTATGGCCGTAAGCGAGATTCGTGCTTCGAAATTGCCAATTTATTTTTGCTTGTCAGTGTGTTTGTTTGCTTATATGCCTTTCCTGCTATTCCAGTTCAACTTTTATCACACTTTATTCACCACGGTAAATGTTCATCCTTAAATTAAGCATGAAAGCAAAGAAAAAAAAATTAAAGCTTACAGCACCTGGTTTTCCCAGGCGGTCTCCCATCCAAGTACTAACCAGGCCCGACCCTGCTTAGCTTCCGAGATCAGACGAGATCGAGCGTTCTCAGAGTGGTATGGCCGTAAGCGAGATTCGCTGTTCCAAATTGCCAATTTATTTTTGCTTGGCAGCGTGTTTGTTTGCTCATATGCCTTTCCTGCTATTCCAGTTCAACTTTTATCACACTTTATCCACAACGGTAAATGTTTGTCCTTAAATAAAGCATGAATGCAAAGAAAAAAAAATTTAAGCTTACAGCACCTGGTATTCCCAGGCGGTCTCCCATCCAAGTACTAACCAGGCCCGACGCTGCTTAGCTTCCGAGATCAGACGAGATCGAGCGTTCTCAGAGTGGTATGGCCGTAAGCGAGATTCGCTGTTCCAAATTGCCTATTTATTTTTGCTTGGCAGCGTGTTTGTTTGCTTATATGCCTTTCCTGCTATTCCAGTTCAACTTTTATCACACTTTATCCACAACGGTAAATGTTCGTCCTTAAATTAAGCCTGAAAGCAAAGAATAAAAAATTAAAGATTACAGCACCGGGTATTCCCAGGCGGTCTCCCATCCAAGTACTAACCAGGCCCGACCCTACTTAGCTTCCGAGATCGGACGATATCGAGCGTTCTCAGAGTGGTATGGCCGTAAGCGAGATTCGCTGTTCCAAATTGCCTATTTATTTTTGCTTGTCAGTGTGTTTGTTTGCTCATATGCCTTTCCTGCAATTCCAGTTCAACTTTTATCACACTTTATCCACAACGGTAAATGTTCGTCCTTAAATTAAGCATGAAAGCAAAGAAAAAAAAGAATAAAGCTTACAGCACCTGGTATTCCCAGGAGGTCTCCCATCCAAGTACTAACCAGGCCCGACCCTGCTTAGCTTCCGAGATCAGACGAGATCGAGCGTTCTCAGAGTGGTATGGCCGTAAGCGAGATTCGTGCTTCGAAATTGCCAATTTATTTTTGCTTGTCAGCGTGTTTGTTTGCTTATATGCCTTTCCTGCTATTCCAGTTCAACTTTTATCACACTTTATTCACCACGGTAAATGTTCATCCTTAAATTAAGCATGAAAGCAAAGAAAAAAAAATTAAAGCTTACAGCACCTGGTTTTCCCAGGCGGTCTCCCATCCAAGTACTAACCAGGCCCGACCCTGCTTAGCTTCCGAGATCAGACGAGATCGAGCGTTCTCAGAGTGGTATGGCCGTAAGCGAGATTCGCTGTTCCAAATTGCCAATTTATTTTTGCTTGGCAGCGTGTTTGTTTGCTTATATGCCTTTCCTGCTATTCCAGTTCAACTTTTATCACACTTTATCCACAACGGTAAATGTTCGTCCTTAAATTAAGCCTGAAAGCAAAGAAAAAAAAATTAAAGATTACAGCACCGGGTATTCCCAGGCGGTCTCCCATCCAAGTACTAACCAGACTCGACCCTACTTAGCTTCCAAAATCAGACGATATCGAGCGTTCTCAGAGTGGTATGGCCGTAAGCGAAATTCGCTGTTCCAAATTGCCTATTTATTTTTGCTTGTCAGTGTGTTTGTTTGCTCATATGCCTTTCCTGCTATTCCAGTTCAACTTTTATCACACTTTATCCACAACGGTAAATGTTCGTCCTTAAATTAAGCATGAAAGCAAAGAAAAAAAAGAATAAAGCTTACAGCACCTGGTATTCCCAGGCGGTCTCCCATCCAAGTACTGACCAGGCCCGACCCTGCTTAGCTTCCGAGATCAGACGAGATCAAGCGTTCTCAGAGTGGTATGGCCGTAAGCGAGATTCGCGCTTCGAAATTGCCCATTTATTTTTGCTTCTCAGTGTGTTTGTTTGCTCATATGCCTTTCCTGCTATTCCAGTTCAACTTTTATCACACTTTATCCACAACGGTAAATGTTTGTCCTTAAATAAAGCATGAATGCAAAGAAAAAAAATTTTAAGCTTACAGCACCTGGTATTCCCAGGCGGTCTCCCATCCAAGTACTAACCAGGCCCGACGCTGCTTAGCTTCCGAGATCAGACGAGATCGAGCGTTCTCAGAGTGGTATGGCCGTAAGCGAGATTCGCTGTTCCAAATTGCCTATTTATTTTTGCTTGGCAGCGTGTTTGTTTGCTTATATGCCTTTCCTGCTATTCCAGTTCAACTTTTATCACACTTTATCCACAACGGTAAATGTTCGTCCTTAAATTAAACCTGAAAGCAAAGAAAAAAAAATTAAAGATTACAGCACCGGGTATTCCCAGGCGGTCTCCCATCCAAGTACTAACCAGGCCCGACCCTACTTAGCTTCCGAGATCGGACGATATCGAGCGTTCTCAGAGTGGTATGGCCGTAAGCGAGATTCGCTGTTCCAAATTGCCTATTTATTTTTGCTTGTCAGTGTGTTTGTTTGCTCATATGCCTTTCCTGCAATTCCAGTTCAACTTTTATCACACTTTATCCACAACGGTAAATGTTCGTCCTTAAATTAAGCATGAAAGCAAAGAAAAAAAAGAATAAAGCTTACAGCACCTGGTATTCCCAGGAGGTCTCCCATCCAAGTACTAACCAGGCCCAACCCTGCTTAGCTTCCGAGATCAGACGAGATCGAGCGTTCTCAGAGTGGTATGGCCGTAAGCGAGATTCGTGCTTCGAAATTGCCAATTTATTTTTGCTTGTCAGCGTGTTTGTTTGCTTATATGCCTTTCCTGCTATTCCAGTTCAACTTTTATCACACTTTATTCACCACGGTAAATGTTCATCCTTAAATTAAGCATGAAAGCAAAGAAAAAAAAATTAAAGCTTACAGCACCTGGTTTTCCCAGGCGGTCTCCCATCCAAGTACTAACCAGGCCCGACCCTGCTTAGCTTCCGAGATCAGACGAGATCGAGCGTTCTCAGAGTGGTATGGCCGTAAGCGAGATTCGCTGTTCCAAATTGCCAATTTATTTTTGCTTGGCAGCGTGTTTGTTTGCTTATATGCCTTTCCTGCTATTCCAGTTCAACTTTTATCACACTTTATCCACAACGGTAAATGTTCGTCCTTAAATTAAGCATGAAAGCAAAGAAAAAAAAGAATAAAGCTTACAGCACCTGGTATTCCCAGGAGGTCTCCCATCCAAGTACTAACCAGGCCCGACCCTGCTTAGCTTCCGAGATCAGACGAGATCGAGCGTTCTCAGAGTGGTATGGCCGTAAGCGAGATTCGTGCTTCGAAATTGCCAATTTATTTTTGCTTGTCAGCGTGTTTGTTTGCTTATATGCCTTTCCTGCTATTCCAGTTCAACTTTTATCACACTTTATTCACCACGGTAAATGTTCATCCTTAAATTAAGCATGAAAGCAAAGAAAAAAAAATTAAAGCTTACAGCACCTGGTTTTCCCAGGCGGTCTCCCATCCAAGTACTAACCAGGCCCGACCCTGCTTAGCTTTCGAGATCAGACGAGATCAAGCTTTCTCAGAGTGGTATGGCCGTAAGCGAGATTCGCTGTTCCAAATTGCCTATTTATTTTTGCTTGGAAGCGTGTTTGTTTGCTTATATGCCTTTCCTGCTATTCCAGTTCAACTTTTATCACACTTTATTCACCACGGTAAATGTTTATCCTTAAATTAAGCATGAAAGCAAAGAAAAAAAAATTTAAACTTACAGCACCTGGTATTCCCAGGCGGTCTCCCATCCAAGTACTGACCAGGCCCGACCCTGCTTAGCTTCCGAGATCAGACGAGATCAAGCGTTCTCAGAGTGGTATGGCCGTAAGCGAGATTCGCGCTTCGAAATTGCCCATTTATTGTTGCTTCTCAGTGTGTTTGTTTGCTCATATGCCTTTCCTGCTATTCCAGTTCAACTTTTATCACACTTTATCCACAACGGTAAATGTTCGTCCTTAAATAAAGCATGAATGCAAAGAAAAAAAAATTTAAGCTTACAGCACCTGGTATTCCCAGGCGGTCTCCCATCCAAGTACTAACCAGGCCCGACGCTGCTTAGCTTCCGAGATCAGACGAGATCGAGCGTTCTCAGAGTGGTATGGCCGTAAGCGAGATTCGCTGTTCCAAATTGCCTATTTATTTTTGCTTGGCAGCGTGTTTGTTTGCTTATATGCCTTTCCTGCTATTCCAGTTCAACTTTTATCACACTTTATCCACAACGGTAAATGTTCGTCCTTAAATTAAACCTGAAAGCAAAGAAAAAAAAATTAAAGATTACAGCACCGGGTATTCCCAGGCGGTCTCCCATCCAAGTACTAACCAGGCCCGACCCTACTTAGCTTCCGAGATCGGACGATATCGAGCGTTCTCAGAGTGGTATGGCCGTAAGCGAGATTCGCTGTTCCAAATTGCCTATTTATTTTTGCTTGTCAGTGTGTTTGTTTGCTCATATGCCTTTCCTGCAATTCCAGTTCAACTTTTATCACACTTTATCCACAACGGTAAATGTTCGTCCTTAAATTAAGCATGAAAGCAAAGAAAAAAAAGAATAAAGCTTACAGCACCTGGTATTCCCAGGAGGTCTCCCATCCAAGTACTAACCAGGCCCGACCCTGCTTAGCTTCCGAGATCAGACGAGATCGAGCGTTCTCAGAGTGGTATGGCCGTAAGCGAGATTCGTGCTTCGAAATTGCCAATTTATTTTTGCTTGTCAGCGTGTTTGTTTGCTTATATGCCTTTCCTGCTATTCCAGTTCAACTTTTATCACACTTTATTCACCACGGTAAATGTTCATCCTTAAATTAAGCATGAAAGCAAAGAAAAAAAAATTAAAGCTTACAGCACCTGGTTTTCCCAGGCGGTCTCCCATCCAAGTACTAACCAGGCCCGACGCTGCTTAGCTTCCGAGATCAGACGAGATCGAGCGTTCTCAGAGTGGTATGGCCGTAAGCGAGATTCGCTGTTCCAAATTGCCTATTTATTTTTGCTTGGCAGCGTGTTTGTTTGCTTATATGCCTTTCCTGCTATTCCAGTTCAACTTTTATCACACTTTATCCACAACGGTAAATGTTCGTCCTTAAATTAAGCCTGAAAGCAAAGAAAAAAAAATTAAAGATTACAGCACCGGGTATTCCCAGGCGGTCTCCCATCCAAGTACTAACCAGGCCCGACCCTACTTAGCTTCCGAGATCGGACGATATCGAGCGTTCTCAGAGTGGTATGGCCGTAAGCGAGATTCGCTGTTCCAAATTGCCTATTTATTTTTGCTTGTCAGTGTGTTTGTTTGCTCATATGCCTTTCCTGCAATTCCAGTTCAACTTTTATCACACTTTATCCACAACGGTAAATGTTCGTCCTTAAATTAAGCATGAAAGCAAAGAAAAAAAAGAATAAAGCTTACAGCACCTGGTATTCCCAGAAGGTCTCCCATCCAAGTACTAACCAGGCCCGACCCTGCTTAGCTTCCGAGATCAGACGAGATCGAGCGTTCTCAGAGTGGTATGGCCGTAAGCGAGATTCGTGCTTCGAAATTGCCAATTTATTTTTGCTTGTCAGTGTGTTTGTTTGCTTATATGCCTTTCCTGCTATTCCAGTTCAACTTTTATCACACTTTATTCACCACGGTAAATGTTCATCCTTAAATTAAGCATGAAAGCAAAGAAAAAAAAATTAAAGCTTACAGCACCTGGTTTTCCCAGGCGGTCTCCCATCCAAGTACTAACCAGGCCCGACCCTGCTTAGCTTCCGAGATCAGACGAGATCGAGCGTTCTCAGAGTGGTATGGCCGTAAGCGAGATTCGCTGTTCCAAATTGCCAATTTATTTTTGCTTGGCAGCGTGTTTGTTTGCTCATATGCCTTTCCTGCTATTCCAGTTCAACTTTTATCACACTTTATCCACAACGGTAAATGTTTGTCCTTAAATAAAGCATGAATGCAAAGAAAAAAAAATTTAAGCTTACAGCACCTGGTATTCCCAGGCGGTCTCCCATCCAAGTACTAACCAGGCCCGACGCTGCTTAGCTTCCGAGATCAGACGAGATCGAGCGTTCTCAGAGTGGTATGGCCGTAAGCGAGATTCGCTGTTCCAAATTGCCTATTTATTTTTGCTTGGCAGCGTGTTTGTTTGCTTATATGCCTTTCCTGCTATTCCAGTTCAACTTTTATCACACTTTATCCACAACGGTAAATGTTCGTCCTTAAATTAAGCCTGAAAGCAAAGAAAAAAAAATTAAAGATTACAGCACCGGGTATTCCCAGGCGGTCTCCCATCCAAGTACTAACCAGGCCCGACCCTACTTAGCTTCCGAGATCGGACGATATCGAGCGTTCTCAGAGTGGTATGGCCGTAAGCGAGATTCGCTGTTCCAAATTGCCTATTTATTTTTGCTTGTCAGTGTGTTTGTTTGCTCATATGCCTTTCCTGCAATTCCAGTTCAACTTTTATCACACTTTATCCACAACGGTAAATGTTCGTCCTTAAATTAAGCATGAAAGCAAAGAAAAAAAAGAATAAAGCTTACAGCACCTGGTATTCCCAGGAGGTCTCCCATCCAAGTACTAACCAGGCCCGACCCTGCTTAGCTTCCGAGATCAGACGAGATCGAGCGTTCTCAGAGTGGTATGGCCGTAAGCGAGATTCGTGCTTCGAAATTGCCAATTTATTTTTGCTTGGCAGCGTGTTTGTTTGCTTATATGCCTTTCCTGCTATTCCAGTTCAACTTTTATCACACTTTATTCACCACGGTAAATGTTCATCCTTAAATTAAGCATGAAAGCAAAGAAAAAAAAATTAAAGCTTACAGCACCTGGTTTTCCCAGGCGGTCTCCCATCCAAGTACTAACCAGGCCCGACCCTGCTTAGCTTCCGAGATCAGACGAGATCGAGCGTTCTCAGAGTGGTATGGCCGTAAGCGAGATTCGCTGTTCCAAATTGCCAATTTATTTTTGCTTGGCAGCGTGTTTGTTTGCTTATATGCCTTTCCTGCTATTCCAGTTCAACTTTTATCACACTTTATCCACAACGGTAAATGTTCGTCCTTAAATTAAGCCTGAAAGCAAAGAAAAAAAATTAAAGATTACAGCACCGGGTATTCCCAGGCGGTCTCCCATCCAAGTACTAACCAGACTCGACCCTACTTAGCTTCCAAAATCAGACGATATCGAGCGTTCTCAGAGTGGTATGGCCGTAAGCGAAATTCGCTGTTCCAAATTGCCTATTTATTTTTGCTTGTCAGTGTGTTTGTTTGCTCATATGCCTTTCCTGCTATTCCAGTTCAACTTTTATCACACTTTATCCACAACGGTAAATGTTCGTCCTTAAATTAAGCATGAAAGCAAAGAAAAAAAAGAATAAAGCTTACAGCACCTGGTATTCCCAGGAGGTCTCCCATCCAAGTACTAACCAGGCCCGACCCTGCTTAGCTTCCGAGATCAGACGAGATCGAGCGTTCTCAGAGTGGTATGGCCGTAAGCGAGATTCGCTGTTCCAAATTGCCTATTTATTTTTGCTTGGCAGCGTGTTTGTTTGCTTATATGCCTTTCCTGCTATTCCAGTTCAACTTTTATCACACTTTATCCACAACGGTAAATGTTCGTCCTTAAATTAAACCTGAAAGCAAAGAAAAAAAAATTAAAGATTACAGCACCGGGTATTCCCAGGCGGTCTCCCATCCAAGTACTAACCAGGCCCGACCCTACTTAGCTTCCGAGATCGGACGATATCGAGCGTTCTCAGAGTGGTATGGCCGTAAGCGAGATTCGCTGTTCCAAATTGCCTATTTATTTTTGCTTGTCAGTGTGTTTGTTTGCTCATATGCCTTTCCTGCAATTCCAGTTCAACTTTTATCACACTTTATCCACAACGGTAAATGTTCGTCCTTAAATTAAGCATGAAAGCAAAGAAAAAAAAGAATAAAGCTTACAGCACCTGGTATTCCCAGGAGGTCTCCCATCCAAGTACTAACCAGGCCCGACCCTGCTTAGCTTCCGAGATCAGACGAGATCGAGCGTTCTCAGAGTGGTATGGCCGTAAGCGAGATTCGTGCTTCGAAATTGCCAATTTATTTTTGCTTGTCAGCGTGTTTGTTTGCTTATATGCCTTTCCTGCTATTCCAGTTCAACTTTTATCACACTTTATTCACCACGGTAAATGTTCATCCTTAAATTAAGCATGAAAGCAAAGAAAAAAAAATTAAAGCTTACAGCACCTGGTTTTCCCAGGCGGTCTCCCATCCAAGTACTAACCAGGCCCGACGCTGCTTAGCTTCCGAGATCAGACGAGATCGAGCGTTCTCAGAGTGGTATGGCCGTAAGCGAGATTCGCTGTTCCAAATTGCCTATTTATTTTTGCTTGGCAGCGTGTTTGTTTGCTTATATGCCTTTCCTGCTATTCCAGTTCAACTTTTATCACACTTTATCCACAACGGTAAATGTTCGTCCTTAAATTAAGCCTGAAAGCAAAGAAAAAAAAATTAAAGATTACAGCACCGGGTATTCCCAGGCGGTCTCCCATCCAAGTACTAACCAGGCCCGACCCTACTTAGCTTCCGAGATCGGACGATATCGAGCGTTCTCAGAGTGGTATGGCCGTAAGCGAGATTCGCTGTTCCAAATTGCCTATTTATTTTTGCTTGTCAGTGTGTTTGTTTGCTCATATGCCTTTCCTGCAATTCCAGTTCAACTTTTATCACACTTTATCCACAACGGTAAATGTTCGTCCTTAAATTAAGCATGAAAGCAAAGAAAAAAAAGAATAAAGCTTACAGCACCTGGTATTCCCAGAAGGTCTCCCATCCAAGTACTAACCAGGCCCGACCCTGCTTAGCTTCCGAGATCAGACGAGATCGAGCGTTCTCAGAGTGGTATGGCCGTAAGCGAGATTCGTGCTTCGAAATTGCCAATTTATTTTTGCTTGTCAGTGTGTTTGTTTGCTTATATGCCTTTCCTGCTATTCCAGTTCAACTTTTATCACACTTTATTCACCACGGTAAATGTTCATCCTTAAATTAAGCATGAAAGCAAAGAAAAAAAAATTAAAGCTTACAGCACCTGGTTTTCCCAGGCGGTCTCCCATCCAAGTACTAACCAGGCCCGACCCTGCTTAGCTTCCGAGATCAGACGAGATCGAGCGTTCTCAGAGTGGTATGGCCGTAAGCGAGATTCGCTGTTCCAAATTGCCAATTTATTTTTGCTTGGCAGCGTGTTTGTTTGCTCATATGCCTTTCCTGCTATTCCAGTTCAACTTTTATCACACTTTATCCACAACGGTAAATGTTTGTCCTTAAATAAAGCATGAATGCAAAGAAAAAAAAATTTAAGCTTACAGCACCTGGTATTCCCAGGCGGTCTCCCATCCAAGTACTAACCAGGCCCGACGCTGCTTAGCTTCCGAGATCAGACGAGATCGAGCGTTCTCAGAGTGGTATGGCCGTAAGCGAGATTCGCTGTTCCAAATTGCCTATTTATTTTTGCTTGGCAGCGTGTTTGTTTGCTTATATGCCTTTCCTGCTATTCCAGTTCAACTTTTATCACACTTTATCCACAACGGTAAATGTTCGTCCTTAAATTAAGCCTGAAAGCAAAGAAAAAAAAATTAAAGATTACAGCACCGGGTATTCCCAGGCGGTCTCCCATCCAAGTACTAACCAGGCCCGACCCTACTTAGCTTCCGAGATCGGACGATATCGAGCGTTCTCAGAGTGGTATGGCCGTAAGCGAGATTCGCTGTTCCAAATTGCCTATTTATTTTTGCTTGTCAGTGTGTTTGTTTGCTCATATGCCTTTCCTGCAATTCCAGTTCAACTTTTATCACACTTTATCCACAACGGTAAATGTTCGTCCTTAAATTAAGCATGAAAGCAAAGAAAAAAAAGAATAAAGCTTACAGCACCTGGTATTCCCAGGAGGTCTCCCATCCAAGTACTAACCAGGCCCGACCCTGCTTAGCTTCCGAGATCAGACGAGATCGAGCGTTCTCAGAGTGGTATGGCCGTAAGCGAGATTCGTGCTTCGAAATTGCCAATTTATTTTTGCTTGTCAGCGTGTTTGTTTGCTTATATGCCTTTCCTGCTATTCCAGTTCAACTTTTATCACACTTTATTCACCACGGTAAATGTTCATCCTTAAATTAAGCATGAAAGCAAAGAAAAAAAAATTAAAGCTTACAGCACCTGGTTTTCCCAGGCGGTCTCCCATCCAAGTACTAACCAGGCCCGACCCTGCTTAGCTTCCGAGATCAGACGAGATCGAGCGTTCTCAGAGTGGTATGGCCGTAAGCGAGATTCGCTGTTCCAAATTGCCAATTTATTTTTGCTTGGCAGCGTGTTTGTTTGCTTATATGCCTTTCCTGCTATTCCAGTTCAACTTTTATCACACTTTATCCACAACGGTAAATGTTCGTCCTTAAATTAAGCCTGAAAGCAAAGAAAAAAAAATTAAAGATTACAGCACCGGGTATTCCCAGGCGGTCTCCCATCCAAGTACTAACCAGACTCGACCCTACTTAGCTTCCAAAATCAGACGATATCGAGCGTTCTCAGAGTGGTATGGCCGTAAGCGAAATTCGCTGTTCCAAATTGCCTATTTATTTTTGCTTGTCAGTGTGTTTGTTTGCTCATATGCCTTTCCTGCTATTCCAGTTCAACTTTTATCACACTTTATCCACAACGGTAAATGTTCGTCCTTAAATTAAGCATGAAAGCAAAGAAAAAAAAGAATAAAGCTTACAGCACCTGGTATTCCCAGGAGGTCTCCCATCCAAGTACTAACCAGGCCCGACCCTGCTTAGCTTCCGAGATCAGACGAGATCGAGCGTTCTCAGAGTGGTATGGCCGTAAGCGAGATTCGTGCTTCGAAATTGCCAATTTATTTTTGCTTGTCAGCGTGTTTGTTTGCTTATATGCCTTTCCTGCTATTCCAGTTCAACTTTTATCACACTTTATTCACCACGGTAAATGTTCATCCTTAAATTAAGCATGAAAGCAAAGAAAAAAAAATTAAAGCTTACAGCACCTGGTTTTCCCAGGCGGTCTCCCATCCAAGTACTAACCAGGCCCGACCCTGCTTAGCTTTCGAGATCAGACGAGATCAAGCTTTCTCAGAGTGGTATGGCCGTAAGCGAGATTCGCTGTTCCAAATTGCCTATTTATTTTTGCTTGGAAGCGTGTTTGTTTGCTTATATGCCTTTCCTGCTATTCCAGTTCAACTTTTATCACACTTTATTCACCACGGTAAATGTTTATCCTTAAATTAAGCATGAAAGCAAAGAAAAAAAAATTTAAACTTACAGCACCTGGTATTCCCAGGCGGTCTCCCATCCAAGTACTGACCAGGCCCGACCCTGCTTAGCTTCCGAGATCAGACGAGATCGAGCGTTCTCAGAGTGGTATGGCCGTAAGCGAGATTCGCGCTTCGAAATTGCCCATTTATTTTTGCTTCTCAGTGTGTTTGTTTGCTCATATGCCTTTCCTGCTATTCCAGTTCAACTTTTATCACACTTTATCCACAACGGTAAATGTTTGTCCTTAAATAAAGCATGAATGCAAAGAAAAAAAAATTTAAGCTTACAGCACCTGGTATTCCCAGGCGGTCTCCCATCCAAGTACTAACCAGGCCCGACGCTGCTTAGCTTCCGAGATCAGACGAGATCGAGCGTTCTCAGAGTGGTATGGCCGTAAGCGAGATTCGCTGTTCCAAATTGCCTATTTATTTTTGCTTGGCAGCGTGTTTGTTTGCTTATATGCCTTTCCTGCTATTCCAGTTCAACTTTTATCACACTTTATCCACAACGGTAAATGTTCGTCCTTAAATTAAACCTGAAAGCAAAGAAAAAAAAATTAAAGATTACAGCACCGGGTATTCCCAGGCGGTCTCCCATCCAAGTACTAACCAGGCCCGACCCTACTTAGCTTCCGAGATCGGACGATATCGAGCGTTCTCAGAGTGGTATGGCCGTAAGCGAGATTCGCTGTTCCAAATTGCCTATTTATTTTTGCTTGTCAGTGTGTTTGTTTGCTCATATGCCTTTCCTGCAATTCCAGTTCAACTTTTATCACACTTTATCCACAACGGTAAATGTTCGTCCTTAAATTAAGCATGAAAGCAAAGAAAAAAAAGAATAAAGCTTACAGCACCTGGTATTCCCAGAAGGTCTCCCATCCAAGTACTAACCAGGCCCGACCCTGCTTAGCTTCCGAGATCAGACGAGATCGAGCGTTCTCAGAGTGGTATGGCCGTAAGCGAGATTCGTGCTTCGAAATTGCCAATTTATTTTTGCTTGTCAGTGTGTTTGTTTGCTTATATGCCTTTCCTGCTATTCCAGTTCAACTTTTATCACACTTTATTCACCACGGTAAATGTTCATCCTTAAATTAAGCATGAAAGCAAAGAAAAAAAAATTAAAGCTTACAGCACCTGGTTTTCCCAGGCGGTCTCCCATCCAAGTACTAACCAGGCCCGACCCTGCTTAGCTTTCGAGATCAGACGAGATCAAGCTTTCTCAGAGTGGTATGGCCGTAAGCGAGATTCGCTGTTCCAAATTGCCTATTTATTTTTGCTTGGAAGCGTGTTTGTTTGCTTATATGCCTTTCCTGCTATTCCAGTTCAACTTTTATCACACTTTATTCACCACGGTAAATGTTTATCCTTAAATTAAGCATGAAAGCAAAGAAAAAAAAATTTAAACTTACAGCACCTGGTATTCCCAGGCGGTCTCCCATCCAAGTACTGACCAGGCCCGACCCTGCTTAGCTTCCGAGATCAGACGAGATCGAGCGTTCTCAGAGTGGTATGGCCGTAAGCGAGATTCGCGCTTCGAAATTGCCCATTTATTTTTGCTTCTCAGTGTGTTTGTTTGCTCATATGCCTTTCCTGCTATTCCAGTTCAACTTTTATCACACTTTATCCACAACGGTAAATGTTTGTCCTTAAATAAAGCATGAATGCAAAGAAAAAAAAATTTAAGCTTACAGCACCTGGTATTCCCAGGCGGTCTCCCATCCAAGTACTAACCAGGCCCGACGCTGCTTAGCTTCCGAGATCAGACGAGATCGAGCGTTCTCAGAGTGGTATGGCCGTAAGCGAGATTCGCTGTTCCAAATTGCCTATTTATTTTTGCTTGGCAGCGTGTTTGTTTGCTTATATGCCTTTCCTGCTATTCCAGTTCAACTTTTATCACACTTTATCCACAACGGTAAATGTTCGTCCTTAAATTAAACCTGAAAGCAAAGAAAAAAAAATTAAAGATTACAGCACCGGGTATTCCCAGGCGGTCTCCCATCCAAGTACTAACCAGGCCCGACCCTACTTAGCTTCCGAGATCGGACGATATCGAGCGTTCTCAGAGTGGTATGGCCGTAAGCGAGATTCGCTGTTCCAAATTGCCTATTTATTTTTGCTTGTCAGTGTGTTTGTTTGCTCATATGCCTTTCCTGCAATTCCAGTTCAACTTTTATCACACTTTATCCACAACGGTAAATGTTCGTCCTTAAATTAAGCATGAAAGCAAAGAAAAAAAAGAATAAAGCTTACAGCACCTGGTATTCCCAGGAGGTCTCCCATCCAAGTACTAACCAGGCCCGACCCTGCTTAGCTTCCGAGATCAGACGAGATCGAGCGTTCTCAGAGTGGTATGGCCGTAAGCGAGATTCGTGCTTCGAAATTGCCAATTTATTTTTGCTTGTCAGCGTGTTTGTTTGCTTATATGCCTTTCCTGCTATTCCAGTTCAACTTTTATCACACTTTATTCACCACGGTAAATGTTCATCCTTAAATTAAGCATGAAAGCAAAGAAAAAAAAATTAAAGCTTACAGCACCTGGTTTTCCCAGGCGGTCTCCCATCCAAGTACTAACCAGGCCCGACGCTGCTTAGCTTCCGAGATCAGACGAGATCGAGCGTTCTCAGAGTGGTATGGCCGTAAGCGAGATTCGCTGTTCCAAATTGCCTATTTATTTTTGCTTGGCAGCGTGTTTGTTTGCTTATATGCCTTTCCTGCTATTCCAGTTCAACTTTTATCACACTTTATCCACAACGGTAAATGTTCGTCCTTAAATTAAGCCTGAAAGCAAAGAAAAAAAAATTAAAGATTACAGCACCGGGTATTCCCAGGCGGTCTCCCATCCAAGTACTAACCAGGCCCGACCCTACTTAGCTTCCGAGATCGGACGATATCGAGCGTTCTCAGAGTGGTATGGCCGTAAGCGAGATTCGCTGTTCCAAATTGCCTATTTATTTTTGCTTGTCAGTGTGTTTGTTTGCTCATATGCCTTTCCTGCAATTCCAGTTCAACTTTTATCACACTTTATCCACAACGGTAAATGTTCGTCCTTAAATTAAGCATGAAAGCAAAGAAAAAAAAGAATAAAGCTTACAGCACCTGGTATTCCCAGAAGGTCTCCCATCCAAGTACTAACCAGGCCCGACCCTGCTTAGCTTCCGAGATCAGACGAGATCGAGCGTTCTCAGAGTGGTATGGCCGTAAGCGAGATTCGTGCTTCGAAATTGCCAATTTATTTTTGCTTGTCAGTGTGTTTGTTTGCTTATATGCCTTTCCTGCTATTCCAGTTCAACTTTTATCACACTTTATTCACCACGGTAAATGTTCATCCTTAAATTAAGCATGAAAGCAAAGAAAAAAAAATTAAAGCTTACAGCACCTGGTTTTCCCAGGCGGTCTCCCATCCAAGTACTAACCAGGCCCGACCCTGCTTAGCTTCCGAGATCAGACGAGATCGAGCGTTCTCAGAGTGGTATGGCCGTAAGCGAGATTCGCTGTTCCAAATTGCCAATTTATTTTTGCTTGGCAGCGTGTTTGTTTGCTCATATGCCTTTCCTGCTATTCCAGTTCAACTTTTATCACACTTTATCCACAACGGTAAATGTTTGTCCTTAAATAAAGCATGAATGCAAAGAAAAAAAAATTTAAGCTTACAGCACCTGGTATTCCCAGGCGGTCTCCCATCCAAGTACTAACCAGGCCCGACGCTGCTTAGCTTCCGAGATCAGACGAGATCGAGCGTTCTCAGAGTGGTATGGCCGTAAGCGAGATTCGCTGTTCCAAATTGCCTATTTATTTTTGCTTGGCAGCGTGTTTGTTTGCTTATATGCCTTTCCTGCTATTCCAGTTCAACTTTTATCACACTTTATCCACAACGGTAAATGTTCGTCCTTAAATTAAGCCTGAAAGCAAAGAAAAAAAAATTAAAGATTACAGCACCGGGTATTCCCAGGCGGTCTCCCATCCAAGTACTAACCAGGCCCGACCCTACTTAGCTTCCGAGATCGGACGATATCGAGCGTTCTCAGAGTGGTATGGCCGTAAGCGAGATTCGCTGTTCCAAATTGCCTATTTATTTTTGCTTGTCAGTGTGTTTGTTTGCTCATATGCCTTTCCTGCAATTCCAGTTCAACTTTTATCACACTTTATCCACAACGGTAAATGTTCGTCCTTAAATTAAGCATGAAAGCAAAGAAAAAAAAGAATAAAGCTTACAGCACCTGGTATTCCCAGGAGGTCTCCCATCCAAGTACTAACCAGGCCCGACCCTGCTTAGCTTCCGAGATCAGACGAGATCGAGCGTTCTCAGAGTGGTATGGCCGTAAGCGAGATTCGTGCTTCGAAATTGCCAATTTATTTTTGCTTGTCAGCGTGTTTGTTTGCTTATATGCCTTTCCTGCTATTCCAGTTCAACTTTTATCACACTTTATTCACCACGGTAAATGTTCATCCTTAAATTAAGCATGAAAGCAAAGAAAAAAAAATTAAAGCTTACAGCACCTGGTTTTCCCAGGCGGTCTCCCATCCAAGTACTAACCAGGCCCGACCCTGCTTAGCTTTCGAGATCAGACGAGATCAAGCTTTCTCAGAGTGGTATGGCCGTAAGCGAGATTCGCTGTTCCAAATTGCCTATTTATTTTTGCTTGGAAGCGTGTTTGTTTGCTTATATGCCTTTCCTGCTATTCCAGTTCAACTTTTATCACACTTTATTCACCACGGTAAATGTTTATCCTTAAATTAAGCATGAAAGCAAAGAAAAAAAAATTTAAACTTACAGCACCTGGTATTCCCAGGCGGTCTCCCATCCAAGTACTGACCAGGCCCGACCCTGCTTAGCTTCCGAGATCAGACGAGATCAAGCGTTCTCAGAGTGGTATGGCCGTAAGCGAGATTCGCGCTTCGAAATTGCCCATTTATTTTTGCTTCTCAGTGTGTTTGTTTGCTCATATGCCTTTCCTGCTATTCCAGTTCAACTTTTATCACACTTTATCCACAACGGTAAATGTTTGTCCTTAAATAAAGCATGAATGCAAAGAAAAAAAAATTTAAGCTTACAGCACCTGGTATTCCCAGGCGGTCTCCCATCCAAGTACTAACCAGGCCCGACGCTGCTTAGCTTCCGAGATCAGACGAGATCGAGCGTTCTCAGAGTGGTATGGCCGTAAGCGAGATTCGCTGTTCCAAATTGCCTATTTATTTTTGCTTGGCAGCGTGTTTGTTTGCTTATATGCCTTTCCTGCTATTCCAGTTCAACTTTTATCACACTTTATCCACAACGGTAAATGTTCGTCCTTAAATTAAACCTGAAAGCAAAGAAAAAAAAATTAAAGATTACAGCACCGGGTATTCCCAGGCGGTCTCCCATCCAAGTACTAACCAGGCCCGACCCTACTTAGCTTCCGAGATCGGACGATATCGAGCGTTCTCAGAGTGGTATGGCCGTAAGCGAGATTCGCTGTTCCAAATTGCCTATTTATTTTTGCTTGTCAGTGTGTTTGTTTGCTCATATGCCTTTCCTGCAATTCCAGTTCAACTTTTATCACACTTTATCCACAACGGTAAATGTTCGTCCTTAAATTAAGCATGAAAGCAAAGAAAAAAAAGAATAAAGCTTACAGCACCTGG
Organism: Silurus aristotelis; assembly: GCF_946808225.1. Classification (NCBI taxonomy): domain Eukaryota; kingdom Metazoa; phylum Chordata; class Actinopteri; order Siluriformes; family Siluridae; genus Silurus; species Silurus aristotelis. The sequence continues at coordinate 73,448 of NW_028149088.1, forward strand.
TATTCCCAGGAGGTCTCCCATCCAAGTACTAACCAGGCCCGACCCTGCTTAGCTTCCGAGATCAGACGAGATCGAGCGTTCTCAGAGTGGTATGGCCGTAAGCGAGATTCGTACTTCGAAATTGCCAATTTATTTTTGCTTGTCAGCGTGTTTGTTTGCTTATATGCCTTTCCTGCTATTCCAGTTCAACTTTTATCACACTTTATTCACCACGGTAAATGTTCATCCTTAAATTAAGCATGAAAGCAAAGAAAAAAAAATTAAAGCTTACAGCACCTGGTTTTCCCAGGCGGTCTCCCATCCAAGTACTAACCAGGCCCGACCCTGCTTAGCTTCCGAGATCAGACGAGATCGAGCGTTCTCAGAGTGGTATGGCCGTAAGCGAGATTCGCTGTTCCAAATTGCCAATTTATTTTTGCTTGGCAGCGTGTTTGTTTGCTTATATGCCTTTCCTGCTATTCCAGTTCAACTTTTATCACACTTTATCCACAACGGTAAATGTTCGTCCTTAAATTAAGCCTGAAAGCAAAGAAAAAAAAATTAAAGATTACAGCACCGGGTATTCCCAGGCGGTCTCCCATCCAAGTACTAACCAGACTCGACCCTACTTAGCTTCCGAAATCAGACGATATCGAGCGTTCTCAGAGTGGTATGGCCGTAAGCGAAATTCGCTGTTCCAAATTGCCTATTTATTTTTGCTTGTCAGTGTGTTTGTTTGCTCATATGCCTTTCCTGCTATTCCAGTTCAACTTTTATCACACTTTATCCACAACGGTAAATGTTCGTCCTTAAATTAAGCATGAAAGCAAAGAAAAAAAAGAATAAAGCTTACAGCACCTGGTATTCCCAGGAGGTCTCCCATCCAAGTACTAACCAGGCCCGACCCTGCTTAGCTTCCGAGATCAGACGAGATCGAGCGTTCTCAGAGTGGTATGGCCGTAAGCGAGATTCGTGCTTCGAAATTGCCAATTTATTTTTGCTTGTCAGCGTGTTTGTTTGCTTATATGCCTTTCCTGCTATTCCAGTTCAACTTTTATCACACTTTATTCACCACGGTAAATGTTCATCCTTAAATTAAGCATGAAAGCAAAGAAAAAAAAATTAAAGCTTACAGCACCTGGTTTTCCCAGGCGGTCTCCCATCCAAGTACTAACCAGGCCCGACGCTGCTTAGCTTCCGAGATCAGACGAGATCGAGCGTTCTCAGAGTGGTATGGCCGTAAGCGAGATTCGCTGTTCCAAATTGCCTATTTATTTTTGCTTGGCAGCGTGTTTGTTTGCTTATATGCCTTTCCTGCTATTCCAGTTCAACTTTTATCACACTTTATCCACAACGGTAAATGTTCGTCCTTAAATTAAGCCTGAAAGCAAAGAAAAAAAAATTAAAGATTACAGCACCGGGTATTCCCAGGCGGTCTCCCATCCAAGTACTAACCAGGCCCGACCCTACTTAGCTTCCGAGATCGGACGATATCGAGCGTTCTCAGAGTGGTATGGCCGTAAGCGAGATTCGCTGTTCCAAATTGCCTATTTATTTTTGCTTGTCAGTGTGTTTGTTTGCTCATATGCCTTTCCTGCAATTCCAGTTCAACTTTTATCACACTTTATCCACAACGGTAAATGTTCGTCCTTAAATTAAGCATGAAAGCAAAGAAAAAAAAGAATAAAGCTTACAGCACCTGGTATTCCCAGAAGGTCTCCCATCCAAGTACTAACCAGGCCCGACCCTGCTTAGCTTCCGAGATCAGACGAGATCGAGCGTTCTCAGAGTGGTATGGCCGTAAGCGAGATTCGTGCTTCGAAATTGCCAATTTATTTTTGCTTGTCAGTGTGTTTGTTTGCTTATATGCCTTTCCTGCTATTCCAGTTCAACTTTTATCACACTTTATTCACCACGGTAAATGTTCATCCTTAAATTAAGCATGAAAGCAAAGAAAAAAAAATTAAAGCTTACAGCACCTGGTTTTCCCAGGCGGTCTCCCATCCAAGTACTAACCAGGCCCGACCCTGCTTAGCTTCCGAGATCAGACGAGATCGAGCGTTCTCAGAGTGGTATGGCCGTAAGCGAGATTCGCTGTTCCAAATTGCCAATTTATTTTTGCTTGGAAGCGTGTTTGTTTGCTCATATGCCTTTCCTGCTATTCCAGTTCAACTTTTATCACACTTTATCCACAACGGTAAATGTTTGTCCTTAAATAAAGCATGAATGCAAAGAAAAAAAAATTTAAGCTTACAGCACCTGGTATTCCCAGGCGGTCTCCCATCCAAGTACTAACCAGGCCCGACGCTGCTTAGCTTCCGAGATCAGACGAGATCGAGCGTTCTCAGAGTGGTATGGCCGTAAGCGAGATTCGCTGTTCCAAATTGCCTATTTATTTTTGCTTGGCAGCGTGTTTGTTTGCTTATATGCCTTTCCTGCTATTCCAGTTCAACTTTTATCACACTTTATCCACAACGGTAAATGTTCGTCCTTAAATTAAGCCTGAAAGCAAAGAAAAAAAAATTAAAGATTACAGCACCGGGTATTCCCAGGCGGTCTCCCATCCAAGTACTAACCAGGCCCGACCCTACTTAGCTTCCGAGATCGGACGATATCGAGCGTTCTCAGAGTGGTATGGCCGTAAGCGAGATTCGCTGTTCCAAATTGCCTATTTATTTTTGCTTGTCAGTGTGTTTGTTTGCTCATATGCCTTTCCTGCAATTCCAGTTCAACTTTTATCACACTTTATCCACAACGGTAAATGTTCGTCCTTAAATTAAGCATGAAAGCAAAGAAAAAAAAGAATAAAGCTTACAGCACCTGGTATTCCCAGGAGGTCTCCCATCCAAGTACTAACCAGGCCCGACCCAGCTTAGCTTCCGAGATCAGACGAGATCGAGCGTTCTCAGAGTGGTATGGCCGTAAGCGAGATTCGTGCTTCGAAATTGCCAATTTATTTTTGCTTGTCAGCGTGTTTGTTTGCTTATATGCCTTTCCTGCTATTCCAGTTCAACTTTTATCACACTTTATTCACCACGGTAAATGTTCATCCTTAAATTAAGCATGAAAGCAAAGAAAAAAAAATTAAAGCTTACAGCACCTGGTTTTCCCAGGCGGTCTCCCATCCAAGTACTAACCAGGCCCGACCCTGCTTAGCTTTCGAGATCAGACGAGATCAAGCTTTCTCAGAGTGGTATGGCCGTAAGCGAGATTCGCTGTTCCAAATTGCCTATTTATTTTTGCTTGGAAGCGTGTTTGTTTGCTTATATGCCTTTCCTGCTATTCCAGTTCAACTTTTATCACACTTTATTCACCACGGTAAATGTTTATCCTTAAATTAAGCATGAAAGCAAAGAAAAAAAAATTTAAACTTACAGCACCTGGTATTCCCAGGCGGTCTCCCATCCAAGTACTGACCAGGCCCGACCCTGCTTAGCTTCCGAGATCAGACGAGATCAAGCGTTCTCAGAGTGGTATGGCCGTAAGCGAGATTCGCGCTTCGAAATTGCCCATTTATTTTTGCTTCTCAGTGTGTTTGTTTGCTCATATGCCTTTCCTGCTATTCCAGTTCAACTTTTATCACACTTTATCCACAACGGTAAATGTTTGTCCTTAAATAAAGCATGAATGCAAAGAAAAAAAAATTTAAGCTTACAGCACCTGGTATTCCCAGGCGGTCTCCCATCCAAGTACTAACCAGGCCCGACGCTGCTTAGCTTCCGAGATCAGACGAGATCGAGCGTTCTCAGAGTGGTATGGCCGTAAGCGAGATTCGCTGTTCCAAATTGCCTATTTATTTTTGCTTGGCAGCGTGTTTGTTTGCTTATATGCCTTTCCTGCTATTCCAGTTCAACTTTTATCACACTTTATCCACAACGGTAAATGTTCGTCCTTAAATTAAACCTGAAAGCAAAGAAAAAAAAATTAAAGATTACAGCACCGGGTATTCCCAGGCGGTCTCCCATCCAAGTACTAACCAGGCCCGACCCTACTTAGCTTCCGAGATCGGACGATATCGAGCGTTCTCAGAGTGGTATGGCCGTAAGCGAGATTCGCTGTTCCAAATTGCCTATTTATTTTTGCTTGTCAGTGTGTTTGTTTGCTCATATGCCTTTCCTGCAATTCCAGTTCAACTTTTATCACACTTTATCCACAACGGTAAATGTTCGTCCTTAAATTAAGCATGAAAGCAAAGAAAAAAAAGAATAAAGCTTACAGCACCTGGTATTCCCAGGAGGTCTCCCATCCAAGTACTAACCAGGCCCGACCCTGCTTAGCTTCCGAGATCAGACGAGATCGAGCGTTCTCAGAGTGGTATGGCCGTAAGCGAGATTCGTGCTTCGAAATTGCCAATTTATTTTTGCTTGTCAGCGTGTTTGTTTGCTTATATGCCTTTCCTGCTATTCCAGTTCAACTTTTATCACACTTTATTCACCACGGTAAATGTTCATCCTTAAATTAAGCATGAAAGCAAAGAAAAAAAAATTAAAGCTTACAGCACCTGGTTTTCCCAGGCGGTCTCCCATCCAAGTACTAACCAGGCCCGACGCTGCTTAGCTTCCGAGATCAGACGAGATCGAGCGTTCTCAGAGTGGTATGGCCGTAAGCGAGATTCGCTGTTCCAAATTGCCAATTTATTTTTGCTTGGCAGCGTGTTTGTTTGCTTATATGCCTTTCCTGCTATTCCAGTTCAACTTTTATCACACTTTATTCACCACGGTAAATGTTCATCCTTAAATTAAGCATGAAAGCAAAGAAAAAACTTTTTTATCTTACAGCACCTGGTTTTCCCAGGCGGTCTCCCATCCAAGTACTGACCAGGCCCGACCCTGCTTAGCTTCCGAGATCAGACGAGATCAAGCGTTCTCAGAGTGGTATGGCCGTAAGCGAGATTCGCGCTTCGAAATTGCCCATTTATTTTTGCTTCTCAGTGTGTTTGTTTGCTCATATGCCTTTCCTGCTATTCCAGTTCAACTTTTATCACACTTTATCCACAACGGTAAATGTTTGTCCTTAAATAAAGCATGAAAGCAAAGAAAAAAAAATGTAAGCTTACAGCACCTGGTATTTCCAGGCGGTCTCCCATCCAAGTACTAACCAGGCCCGACGCTGCTTAGCTTCCGAGATCAGACAAGATCGAGCGTTCTCAGAGTGGTATGGCCGTAAGCAAGATTCGCGCTTCGAAATTGCCCATTTATTTTTGCTTCTCAGTGTGTTTGTTTGCTCATATGCCTTTCCTGCTATTCCAGTTCAACTTTTATCACACTTTATCCACAACGGTAAAAGTTTGTCCTTAAATAAAGCATGAAAGCAAAGAAAAAAAAATTTAAGCTTACAGCACCTGGTATTCCCAGGCGGTCTCCCATCCAAGTACTAACCAGGCCCGACGCTGCTTAGCTTCCGAGATCAGACGAGATCGAGCGTTCTCAGAGTGGTATGGCCGTAAGCGAGATTCGCTGTTCCAAATTGCCTATTTATTTTTGCTTGGCAGCGTGTTTGTTTGCTTATATGCCTTTCCTGCTATTCCAGTTCAACTTTTATCACACTTTATCCACAACGGTAAATGTTCGTCCTTAAATTAAGCCTGAAAGCAAAGAAAAAAAAATTAAAGATTACAGCACCGGGTATTCCCAGGCGGTCTCCCATCCAAGTACTAACCAGGCCCGACCCTACTTAGCTTCCGAGATCGGACGATATCGAGCGTTCTCAGAGTGGTATGGCCGTAAGCGAGATTCGCTGTTCCAAATTGCCTATTTATTTTTGCTTGTCAGTGTGTTTGTTTGCTCATATGCCTTTCCTGCAATTCCAGTTCAACTTTTATCACACTTTATCCACAACGGTAAATGTTCGTCCTTAAATTAAGCATGAAAGCAAAGAAAAAAAAGAATAAAGCTTACAGCACCTGGTATTCCCAGGAGGTCTCCCATCCAAGTACTAACCAGGCCCGACCCTGCTTAGCTTCCGAGATCAGACGAGATCGAGCGTTCTCAGAGTGGTATGGCCGTAAGCGAGATTCGTGCTTCGAAATTGCCAATTTATTTTTGCTTGTCAGCGTGTTTGTTTGCTTATATGCCTTTCCTGCTATTCCAGTTCAACTTTTATCACACTTTATTCACCACGGTAAATGTTCATCCTTAAATTAAGCATGAAAGCAAAGAAAAAAAAATTAAAGCTTACAGCACCTGGTTTTCCCAGGCGGTCTCCCATCCAAGTACTAACCAGGCCCGACCCTGCTTAGCTTCCGAGATCAGACGAGATCGAGCGTTCTCAGAGTGGTATGGCCGTAAGCGAGATTCGCTGTTCCAAATTGCCAATTTATTTTTGCTTGGCAGCGTGTTTGTTTGCTTATATGCCTTTCCTGCTATTCCAGTTCAACTTTTATCACACTTTATCCACAACGGTAAATGTTCGTCCTTAAATTAAGCCTGAAAGCAAAGAAAAAAAAATTAAAGATTACAGCACCGGGTATTCCCAGGCGGTCTCCCATCCAAGTACTAACCAGACTCGACCCTACTTAGCTTCCAAAATCAGACGATATCGAGCGTTCTCAGAGTGGTATGGCCGTAAGCGAAATTCGCTGTTCCAAATTGCCTATTTATTTTTGCTTGTCAGTGTGTTTGTTTGCTCATATGCCTTTCCTGCTATTCCAGTTCAACTTTTATCACACTTTATCCACAACGGTAAATGTTCGTCCTTAAATTAAGCATGAAAGCAAAGAAAAAAAAGAATAAAGCTTACAGCACCTGGTATTCCCAGGAGGTCTCCCATCCAAGTACTAACCAGGCCCGACCCTGCTTAGCTTCCGAGATCAGACGAGATCGAGCGTTCTCAGAGTGGTATGGCCGTAAGCGAGATTCGTGCTTCGAAATTGCCAATTTATTTTTGCTTGTCAGCGTGTTTGTTTGCTTATATGCCTTTCCTGCTATTCCAGTTCAACTTTTATCACACTTTATTCACCACGGTAAATGTTCATCCTTAAATTAAGCATGAAAGCAAAGAAAAAAAAATTAAAGCTTACAGCACCTGGTTTTCCCAGGCGGTCTCCCATCCAAGTACTGACCAGGCCCGACCCTGCTTAGCTTCCGAGATCAGACGAGATCAAGCGTTCTCAGAGTGGTATGGCCGTAAGCGAGATTCGCGCTTCGAAATTGCCCATTTATTTTTGCTTCTCAGTGTGTTTGTTTGCTCATATGCCTTTCCTGCTATTCCAGTTCAACTTTTATCACACTTTATCCACAACGGTAAATGTTTGTCCTTAAATAAAGCATGAATGCAAAGAAAAAAAAATTTAAGCTTACAGCACCTGGTATTCCCAGGCGGTCTCCCATCCAAGTACTAACCAGGCCCGACGCTGCTTAGCTTCCGAGATCAGACGAGATCGAGCGTTCTCAGAGTGGTATGGCCGTAAGCGAGATTCGCTGTTCCAAATTGCCTATTTATTTTTGCTTGGCAGCGTGTTTGTTTGCTTATATGCCTTTCCTGCTATTCCAGTTCAACTTTTATCACACTTTATCCACAACGGTAAATGTTCGTCCTTAAATTAAGCCTGAAAGCAAAGAAAAAAAAATTAAAGATTACAGCACCGGGTATTCCCAGGCGGTCTCCCATCCAAGTACTAACCAGGCCCGACCCTACTTAGCTTCCGAGATCGGACGATATCGAGCGTTGTCAGAGTGGTATGGCCGTAAGCGAGATTCGCTGTTCCAAATTGCCTATTTATTTTTGCTTGTCAGTGTGTTTGTTTGCTCATATGCCTTTCCTGCAATTCCAGTTCAACTTTTATCACACTTTATCCACAACGGTAAATGTTCGTCCTTAAATTAAGCATGAAAGCAAAGAAAAAAAAGAATAAAGCTTACAGCACCTGGTATTCCCAGGAGGTCTCCCATCCAAGTACTAACCAGGCCCGACCCTGCTTAGCTTCCGAGATCAGACGAGATCGAGCGTTCTCAGAGTGGTATGGCCGTAAGCGAGATTCGTGCTTCGAAATTGCCAATTTATTTTTGCTTGTCAGCGTGTTTGTTTGCTTATATGCCTTTCCTGCTATTCCAGTTCAACTTTTATCACACTTTATTCACCACGGTAAATGTTCATCCTTAAATTAAGCATGAAAGCAAAGAAAAAAAAATTAAAGCTTACAGCACCTGGTTTTCCCAGGCGGTCTCCCATCCAAGTACTAACCAGGCCCGACCCTGCTTAGCTTCCGAGATCAGACGAGATCGAGCGTTCTCAGAGTGGTATGGCCGTAAGCGAGATTCGCTGTTCCAAATTGCCAATTTATTTTTGCTTGGCAGCGTGTTTGTTTGCTTATATGCCTTTCCTGCTATTCCAGTTCAACTTTTATCACACTTTATCCACAACGGTAAATGTTCGTCCTTAAATTAAGCCTGAAAGCAAAGAAAAAAAAATTAAAGATTACAGCACCGGGTATTCCCAGGCGGTCTCCCATCCAAGTACTAACCAGACTCGACCCTACTTAGCTTCCAAAATCAGACGATATCGAGCGTTCTCAGAGTGGTATGGCCGTAAGCGAAATTCGCTGTTCCAAATTGCCTATTTATTTTTGCTTGTCAGTGTGTTTGTTTGCTCATATGCCTTTCCTGCTATTCCAGTTCAACTTTTATCACACTTTATCCACAACGGTAAATGTTTGTCCTTAAATAAAGCATGAATGCAAAGAAAAAAAAATTTAAGCTTACAGCACCTGGTATTCCCAGGCGGTCTCCCATCCAAGTACTAACCAGGCCCGACGCTGCTTAGCTTCCGAGATCAGACGAGATCGAGCGTTCTCAGAGTGGTATGGCCGTAAGCGAGATTCGCTGTTCCAAATTGCCTATTTATTTTTGCTTGGCAGCGTGTTTGTTTGCTTATATGCCTTTCCTGCTATTCCAGTTCAACTTTTATCACACTTTATCCACAACGGTAAATGTTCGTCCTTAAATTAAGCATGAAAGCAAAGAAAAAAAAGAATAAAGCTTACAGCACCTGGTATTCCCAGGAGGTCTCCCATCCAAGTACTAACCAGGCCCGACCCTGCTTAGCTTCCGAGATCAGACGAGATCGAGCGTTCTCAGAGTGGTATGGCCGTAAGCGAGATTCGTGCTTCGAAATTGCCAATTTATTTTTGCTTGTCAGCGTGTTTGTTTGCTTATATGCCTTTCCTGCTATTCCAGTTCAACTTTTATCACACTTTATTCACCACGGTAAATGTTCATCCTTAAATTAAGCATGAAAGCAAAGAAAAAAAAATTAAAGCTTACAGCACCTGGTTTTCCCAGGCGGTCTCCCATCCAAGTACTAACCAGGCCCGACCCTGCTTAGCTTCCGAGATCAGACGAGATCGAGCGTTCTCAGAGTGGTATGGCCGTAAGCGAGATTCGCTGTTCCAAATTGCCAATTTATTTTTGCTTGGCAGCGTGTTTGTTTGCTTATATGCCTTTCCTGCTATTCCAGTTCAACTTTTATCACACTTTATTCACCACGGTAAATGTTCATCCTTAAATTAAGCATGAAAGCAAAGAAAAAAATTTTTTAACTTACAGCACCTGGTTTTCCCAGGCGGTCTCCCATCCAAGTACTGACCAGGCCCGACCCTGCTTAGCTTCCGAGATCAGACGAGATCAAGCGTTCTCAGAGTGGTATGGCCGTAAGCGAGATTCGCGCTTCGAAATTGCCCATTTATTTTTGCTTCTCAGTGTGTTTGTTTGCTCATATGCCTTTCCTGCTATTCCAGTTCAACTTTTATCACACTTTATCCACAACGGTAAATGTTTGTCCTTAAATAAAGCATGAAAGCAAAGAAAAAAAAATGTAAGCTTACAGCACCTGGTATTTCCAGGCGGTCTCCCATCCAAGTACTAACCAGGCCCGACGCTGCTTAGCTTCCGAGATCAGACAAGATCGAGCGTTCTCAGAGTGGTATGGCCGTAAGCAAGATTCGCGCTTCGAAATTGCCCATTTATTTTTGCTTCTCAGTGTGTTTGTTTGCTCATATGCCTTTCCTGCTATTCCAGTTCAACTTTTATCACACTTTATTCACCACGGTAAATGTTCATCCTTAAATTAAGCATGAAAGCAAAGAAAAAATTTTTTTAACTTACAGCACCTGGTTTTCCCAGGCGGTCTCCCATCCAAGTACTGACCAGGCCCGACCCTGCTTAGCTTCCGAGATCAGACGAGATCAAGCGTTCTCAGAGTGGTATGGCCGTAAGCGAGATTCGCGCTTCGAAATTGCCCATTTATTTTTGCTTCTCAGTGTGTTTGTTTGCTCATATGCCTTTCCTGCTATTCCAGTTCAACTTTTATCACACTTTATCCACAACGGTAAATGTTTGTCCTTAAATAAAGCATGAAAGCAAAGAAAAAAAAATGTAAGCTTACAGCACCTGGTATTTCCAGGCGGTCTCCCATCCAAGTACTAACCAGGCCCGACGCTGCTTAGCTTCCGAGATCAGACAAGATCGAGCGTTCTCAGAGTGGTATGGCCGTAAGCAAGATTCGCGCTTCGAAATTGCCCATTTATTTTTGCTTCTCAGTGTGTTTGTTTGCTCATATGCCTTTCCTGCTTTTCCAGTTCAACTTTTATCACACTTTATCCACAACGGTAAAAGTTTGTCCTTAAATAAAGCATGAAAGCAAAGAAAAAAAAATTTAAGCTTACAGCACCTGGTATTCCCAGGCGGTCTCCCATCCAAGTACTAACCAGGCCCGACGCTGCTTAGCTTCCGAGATCAGACGAGATCGAGCGTTCTCAGAGTGGTATGGCCGTAAGCGAGATTCGCTGTTCCAAATTGCCTATTTATTTTTGCTTGGCAGCGTGTTTGTTTGCTTATATGCCTTTCCTGCTATTCCAGTTCAACTTTTATCACACTTTATCCACAACGGTAAATGTTCGTCCTTAAATTAAGCCTGAAAGCAAAGAAAAAAAAATTAAAGATTACAGCACCGGGTATTCCCAGGCGGTCTCCCATCCAAGTACTAACCAGGCCCGACCCTACTTAGCTTCCGAGATCGGACGATATCGAGCGTTCTCAGAGTGGTATGGCCGTAAGCGAGATTCGCTGTTCCAAATTGCCTATTTATTTTTGCTTGTCAGTGTGTTTGTTTGCTCATATGCTTTTCCTGCAATTCCAGTTCAACTTTTATCACACTTTATCCACAACGGTAAATGTTCGTCCTTAAATTAAGCATGAAAGCAAAGAAAAAAAAGAATAAAGCTTACAGCACCTGGTATTCCCAGGAGGTCTCCCATCCAAGTACTAACCAGGCCCGACCCTGCTTAGCTTCCGAGATCAGACGAGATCGAGCGTTCTCAGAGTGGTATGGCCGTAAGCGAGATTCGTGCTTCGAAATTGCCAATTTATTTTTGCTTGTCAGCGTGTTTGTTTGCTTATATGCCTTTCCTGCTATTCCAGTTCAACTTTTATCACACTTTATTCACCACGGTAAATGTTCATCCTTAAATTAAGCATGAAAGCAAAGAAAAAAAAATTAAAGCTTACAGCACCTGGTTTTCCCAGGCGGTCTCCCATCCAAGTACTAACCAGGCCCGACCCTGCTTAGCTTCCGAGATCAGACGAGATCGAGCGTTCTCAGAGTGGTATGGCCGTAAGCGAGATTCGCTGTTCCAAATTGCCAATTTATTTTTGCTTGGCAGCGTGTTTGTTTGCTTATATGCCTTTCCTGCTATTCCAGTTCAACTTTTATCACACTTTATCCACAACGGTAAATGTTCGTCCTTAAATTAAGCCTGAGAGCAAAGAAAAAAAAATTAAAGATTACAGCACCGGGTATTCCCAGGCGGTCTCCCATCCAAGTACTAACCAGACTCGACCCTACTTAGCTTCCAAAATCAGACGATATCGAGCGTTCTCAGAGTGGTATGGCCGTAAGCGAAATTCGCTGTTCCAAATTGCCTATTTATTTTTGCTTGTCAGTGTGTTTGTTTGCTCATATGCCTTTCCTGCTATTCCAGTTCAACTTTTATCACACTTTATCCACAACGGTAAATGTTCGTCCTTAAATTAAGCATGAAAGCAAAGAAAAAAAAGAATAAAGCTTACAGCACCTGGTATTCCCAGGAGGTCTCCCATCCAAGTACTAACCAGGCCCGACCCTGCTTAGCTTCCGAGATCAGACGAGATCGAGCGTTCTCAGAGTGGTATGGCCGTAAGCGAGATTCGTGCTTCGAAATTGCCAATTTATTTTTGCTTGTCAGCGTGTTTGTTTGCTGATATGCCTTTCCTGCTATTCCAGTTCAACTTTTATCACACTTTATCCACAACGGTAAATGTTCGTCCTTAAATTAAGCCTGAAAGCAAAGAAAAAAAAATTAAAGATTACAGCACCGGGTATTCCCAGGCGGTCTCCCATCCAAGTACTAACCAGGCCCGACCCTACTTAGCTTCCGAGATCGGACGATATCGAGCGTTCTCAGAGTGGTATGGCCGTAAGCGAGATTCGCTGTTCCAAATTGCCTATTTATTTTTGCTTGTCAGTGTGTTTGTTTGCTCATATGCCTTTCCTGCAATTCCAGTTCAACTTTTATCACACTTTATCCACAACGGTAAATGTTCGTCCTTAAATTAAGCATGAAAGCAAAGAAAAAAAAGAATAAAGCTTACAGCACCTGGTATTCCCAGGAGGTCTCCCATCCAAGTACTAACCAGGCCCGACCCTGCTTAGCTTCCGAGATCAGACGAGATCGAGCGTTCTCAGAGTGGTATGGCCGTAAGCGAGATTCGTGCTTCGAAATTGCCAATTTATTTTTGCTTGTCAGCGTGTTTGTTTGCTTATATGCCTTTCCTGCTATTCCAGTTCAACTTTTATCACACTTTATCCACAACGGTAAATGTTCGTCCTTAAATTAAGCCTGAAAGCAAAGAAAAAAAAATTAAAGATTACAGCACCGGGTATTCCCAGGCGGTCTCCCATCCAAGTACTAACCAGACTCGACCCTACTTAGCTTCCAAAATCAGACGATATCGAGCGTTCTCAGAGTGGTATGGCCGTAAGCGAAATTCGCTGTTCCAAATTGCCTATTTATTTTTGCTTGTCAGTGTGTTTGTTTGCTCATATGCCTTTCCTGCTATTCCAGTTCAACTTTTATCACACTTTATCCACAACGGTAAATGTTCGTCCTTAAATTAAGCATGAAAGCAAAGAAAAAAAAGAATAAAGCTTACAGCACCTGGTATTCCCAGGAGGTCTCCCATCCAAGTACTAACCAGGCCCGACCCTGCTTAGCTTCCGAGATCAGACGAGATCGAGCGTTCTCAGAGTGGTATGGCCGTAAGCGAGATTCGTGCTTCGAAATTGCCAATTTATTTTTGCTTGTCAGCGTGTTTGTTTGCTTATATGCCTTTCCTGCTATTCCAGTTCAACTTTTATCACACTTTATTCACCACGGTAAATGTTCATCCTTAAATTAAGCATGAAAGCAAAGAAAAAAAAATTAAAGCTTACAGCACCTGGTTTTCCCAGGCGGTCTCCCATCCAAGTACTGACCAGGCCCGACCCTGCTTAGCTTCCGAGATCAGACGAGATCAAGCGTTCTCAGAGTGGTATGGCCGTAAGCGAGATTCGCGCTTCGAAATTGCCCATTTATTTTTGCTTCTCAGCGTGTTTGTTTGCTCATATGCCTTTCCTGCTATTCCAGTTCAACTTTTATCACACTTTATCCACAACGGTAAATGTTTGTCCTTAAATAAAGCATGAATGCAAAGAAAAAAAAATTTAAGCTTACAGCACCTGGTATTCCCAGGCGGTCTCCCATCCAAGTACTAACCAGGCCCGACGCTGCTTAGCTTCCGAGATCAGACGAGATCGAGCGTTCTCAGAGTGGTATGGCCGTAAGCGAGATTCGCTGTTCCAAATTGCCTATTTATTTTTGCTTGGCAGCGTGTTTGTTTGCTTATATGCCTTTCCTGCTATTCCAGTTCAACTTTTATCACACTTTATCCACAACGGTAAATGTTCGTCCTTAAATTAAGCCTGAAAGCAAAGAAAAAAAAATTAAAGATTACAGCACCGGGTATTCCCAGGCGGTCTCCCATCCAAGTACTAACCAGGCCCGACCCTACTTAGCTTCCGAGATCGGACGATATCGAGCGTTCTCAGAGTGGTATGGCCGTAAGCGAGATTCGCTGTTCCAAATTGCCTATTTATTTTTGCTTGTCAGTGTGTTTGTTTGCTCATATGCCTTTCCTGCAATTCCAGTTCAACTTTTATCACACTTTATCCACAACGGTAAATGTTCGTCCTTAAATTAAGCATGAAAGCAAAGAAAAAAAAGAATAAAGCTTACAGCACCTGGTATTCCCAGGAGGTCTCCCATCCAAGTACTAACCAGGCCCGACCCTGCTTAGCTTCCGAGATCAGACGAGATCGAGCGTTCTCAGAGTGGTATGGCCGTAAGCGAGATTCGTGCTTCGAAATTGCCAATTTATTTTTGCTTGTCAGCGTGTTTGTTTGCTTATATGCCTTTCCTGCTATTCCAGTTCAACTTTTATCACACTTTATTCACCACGGTAAATGTTCATCCTTAAATTAAGCATGAAAGCAAAGAAAAAAAAATTAAAGCTTACAGCACCTGGTTTTCCCAGGCGGTCTCCCATCCAAGTACTAACCAGGCCCGACCCTGCTTAGCTTCCGAGATCAGACGAGATCGAGCGTTCTCAGAGTGGTATGGCCGTAAGCGAGATTCGCTGTTCCAAATTGGCAATTTATTTTTGCTTGGCAGCGTGTTTGTTTGCTTATATGCCTTTCCTGCTATTCCAGTTCAACTTTTATCACACTTTATCCACAACGGTAAATGTTCGTCCTTAAATTAAGCCTGAAAGCAAAGAAAAAAAAATTAAAGATTACAGCACCGGGTATTCCCAGGCGGTCTCCCATCCAAGTACTAACCAGACTCGACCCTACTTAGCTTCCAAAATCAGACGATATCGAGCGTTCTCAGAGTGGTATGGCCGTAAGCGAAATTCGCTGTTCCAAATTGCCTATTTATTTTTGCTTGTCAGTGTGTTTGTTTGCTCATATGCCTTTCCTGCTATTCCAGTTCAACTTTTATCACACTTTATCCACAACGGTAAATGTTCGTCCTTAAATTAAGCATGAAAGCAAAGAAAAAAAAGAATAAAGCTTACAGCACCTGGTATTCCCAGGAGGTCTCCCATCCAAGTACTAACCAGGCCCGACCCTGCTTAGCTTCCGAGATCAGACGAGATCGAGCGTTCTCAGAGTGGTATGGCCGTAAGCGAGATTCGTGCTTCGAAATTGCCAATTTATTTTTGCTTGTCAGCGTGTTTGTTTGCTTATATGCCTTTCCTGCTATTCCAGTTCAACTTTTATCACACTTTATTCACCACGGTAAATGTTCATCCTTAAATTAAGCATGAAAGCAAAGAAAAAAAAATTAAAGCTTACAGCACCTGGTTTTCCCAGGCGGTCTCCCATCCAAGTACTAACCAGGCCCGACCCTGCTTAGCTTTCGAGATCAGACGAGATCAAGCTTTCTCAGAGTGGTATGGCCGTAAGCGAGATTCGCTGTTCCAAATTGCCTATTTATTTTTGCTTGGAAGCGTGTTTGTTTGCTTATATGCCTTTCCTGCTATTCCAGTTCAACTTTTATCACACTTTATTCACCACGGTAAATGTTTATCCTTAAATTAAGCATGAAAGCAAAGAAAAAAAAATTTAAACTTACAGCACCTGGTATTCCCAGGCGGTCTCCCATCCAAGTACTAACCAGGCCCGACCCTGCTTAGCTTTCGAGATCAGACGAGATCGAGCGTTCTCAGAGTGGTATGGCCGTAAGCGAGATTCGCTGTTCCAAATTGCCAATTTAGTTTTGCTTGTCAGCGTGTTTGTTTGCTTATATGCCTTTCCTGCTATTCCAGTTCAACTTTTATCACACTTTATCCACAACGGTAAATGTTCGTCCTTAAATTCAGCATGAAAGCAAAGAAAAAAAAGAATAAAGCTTACAGCACCTGGTATTCCCAGGAGGTCTCCCATCCAAGTACTAACCAGGCCCGACCCTGCTTAGCTTCCGAGATCAGACGAGATCGAGCGTTCTCAGAGTGGTATGGCCGTAAGCGAGATTCGTGCTTCGAAATTGCCAATTTATTTTTGCTTGTCAGCGTGTTTGTTTGCTTATATGCCTTTCCTGCTATTCCAGTTCAACTTTTATCACACTTTATTCACCACGGTAAATGTTCATCCTTAAATTAAGCATGAAAGCAAAGAAAAAAAAATTAAAGCTTACAGCACCTGGTTTTCCCAGGCGGTCTCCCATCCAAGTACTAACCAGGCCCGACCCTGCTTAGCTTCCGAGATCAGACGAGATCGAGCGTTCTCAGAGTGGTATGGCCGTAAGCGAGATTCGCTGTTCCAAATTGCCAATTTATTTTTGCTTGGCAGCGTGTTTGTTTGCTTATATGCCTTTCCTGCTATTCCAGTTCAACTTTTATCACACTTTATTCACCACGGTAAATGTTCATCCTTAAATTAAGCATGAAAGCAAAGAAAAAAATTTTTTAACTTACAGCACCTGGTTTTCCCAGGCGGTCTCCCATCCAAGTACTGACCAGGCCCGACCCTGCTTAGCTTCCGAGATCAGACGAGATCAAGCGTTCTCAGAGTGGTATGGCCGTAAGCGAGATTCGCGCTTCGAAATTGCCCATTTATTTTTGCTTCTCAGTGTGTTTGTTTGCTCATATGCCTTTCCTGCTATTCCAGTTCAACTTTTATCACACTTTATCCACAACGGTAAATGTTTGTCCTTAAATAAAGCATGAAAGCAAAGAAAAAAAAATGTAAGCTTACAGCACCTGGTATTTCCAGGCGGTCTCCCATCCAAGTACTAACCAGGCCCGACGCCGCTTAGCTTCCGAGATCAGACAAGATCGAGCGTTCTCAGAGTGGTATGGCCGTAAGCAAGATTCGCGCTTCGAAATTGCCCATTTATTTTTGCTTCTCAGTGTGTTTGTTTGCTCATATGCCTTTCCTGCTATTCCAGTTCAACTTTTATCACACTTTATTCACCACGGTAAATGTTCATCCTTAAATTAAGCATGAAAGCAAAGAAAAAATTTTTTTAACTTACAGCACCTGGTTTTCCCAGGCGGTCTCCCATCCAAGTACTGACCAGGCCCGACCCTGCTTAGCTTCCGAGATCAGACGAGATCAAGCGTTCTCAGAGTGGTATGGCCGTAAGCAAGATTCGCGCTTCGAAATTGCCCATTTATTTTTGCTTCTCAGTGTGTTTGTTTGCTCATATGCCTTTCCTGCTATTCCAGTTCAACTTTTATCACACTTTATCCACAACGGTAAATGTTTGTCCTTAAATAAAGCATGAAAGCAAAGAAAAAAAAATGTAAGCTTACAGCACCTGGTATTTCCAGGCGGTCTCCCATCCAAGTACTAACCAGGCCCGACGCTGCTTAGCTTCCGAGATCAGACAAGATCGAGCGTTCTCAGAGTGGTATGGCCGTAAGCAAGATTCGCGCTTCGAAATTGCCCATTTATTTTTGCTTCTCAGTGTGTTTGTTTGCTCATATGCCTTTCCTGCTATTCCAGTTCAACTTTTATCACACTTTATCCACAACGGTAAAAGTTTGTCCTTAAATAAAGCATGAAAGCAAAGAAAAAAAAATTTAAGCTTACAGCACCTGGTATTCCCAGGCGGTCTCCCATCCAAGTACTAACCAGGCCCGACGCTGCTTAGCTTCCGAGATCAGACGAGATCGAGCGTTCTCAGAGTGGTATGGCCGTAAGCGAGATTCGCTGTTCCAAATTGCCTATTTATTTTTGCTTGGCAGCGTGTTTGTTTGCTTATATGCCTTTCCTGCTATTCCAGTTCAACTTTTATCACACTTTATCCACAACGGTAAATGTTCGTCCTTAAATTAAGCATGAAAGCAAAGAAAAAAAAGAATAAAGCTTACAGCACCTGGTATTCCCAGGAGGTCTCCCATCCAAGTACTAACCAGGCCCGACCCTGCTTAGCTTCCGAGATCAGACGAGATCGAGCGTTCTCAGAGTGGTATGGCCGTAAGCGAGATTCGCTGTTCCAAATTGCCAATTTATTTTTGCTTGGCAGCGTGTTTGTTTGCTTATATGCCTTTCCTGCTATTTCAGTTCAACTTTTATCACACTTTATCCACAACGGTAAATGTTTGTCCTTAAATTAAGCATGAAAGCAAAGAAAAAAAAATTAAAGCTTACAGCACCTGGTATTCCCAGGCGGTCTCCCATCCAAGTACTGACCAGGCCCGACCCTGCTTAGCTTCCGAGATCAGACGACATCGAGCGTTCTCAGAGTGGTATGGCCGTAAGCGAGATATGTGCTTCGAAATTGCCCATTTGTTTTTGTTGTCATCATGTTTGTTTGCTCATATGCCTTTCCTGCTATTCCAGATCAACTTTTATCACACTTTATTCACCACGGTAAATGTTCGTCCTTAAATTAAGCCTGAAAGCAAAGAAAAAAAAATTTAAGCTTACAGCACCTGGTATTCCCAGGCGGTCTCCCATCCAAGTACTAACCAGGCCCGACCCTGCTTAGCTTCCAAAATCAGACGACATCGAGCGTTCTCAGAGTGGTATGGCCGTAAGCGAGATTCATGCTTTGAAATTGCCCATTTATTTTAGTTGTCAGCGTGTTTGTTTGCTCATATGCCTTTCCTGCTATTTCAGTTCAACTTTTATCACACTTTATCCACAACGGTAAATGTTCGTCCTTAAATTAAGTATGAAAGCAAAGAAAAAAAAAATTTAAGCTTACAGCACCTGGTATTCCCAGGCGGTCTCCCATCCAAGTACTAACCAGGCCCGACCCTGCTTAGCTTCCGAGATCAGACGAGATTGAGGGTTCTCAGAGTGGTATGACGGTAAGCGAGATTTGCGCTTCGAAATTGCCAATTTATTTTTGCTTGTCAGCGTGTTTGTTTGCTTATATGCCTTTCCTGCTATTCCAGTTCAACTTTTATCACACTTTATTCACCACGGTACCTGTTCGTCTTTAAATTAAGCCTGAAAGCAAAGAAAAAAAAATTTAAGCTTACAGCACCTGGTATTCCCAGGCGGTCTCCCATCCAAGTACTAACCAGGCCCGACCCTGCTTAGCTTCCGAGATCAGACGAGATCGAGCGTTCTCAGAGTGGTATGGCCGTAAGCGAGATATGCGCTTCGAAATTGCCCATTTGTTTTTGTTGTCATCATGTTTGTTTGCTCATATGCCTTTCCTGCTATTCCAGATCAACTTTTATCACACTTTATTCACCACGGTAAATGTTCGTCCTTAAATTAAGCCTGAAAGCAAAGAAAAAAAAATTAAAGCTTACAGCACCTGGTATTCCCAGGCGGTCTCCCATCCAAGTACTAACCAGGCCCGACCCTGCTTAGCTTCCGAGATCAGACGAGATCGAGCGTTCTCAGAGTGGTATGGCCGTAAGCGAGATTCATGCTTTGAAATTGCCCATTTATTTTAGTTGTCAGCGTGTTTGTTTGCTCATATGCCTTTCCTGCTATTTCAGTTCAACTTTTATCACACTTTATCCACAACGGTAAATGTTCGTCCTTAAATTAAGTATGAAAGCAAAGAAAAAAAAAATTTAAGCTTACAGCACCTGGTATTCCCAGGCGGTCTCCCATCCAAGTACTAACCAGGCCCGACCCTGCTTAGCTTCCGAGATCAGACGAGATCGAGCGTTCTCAGAGTGGTATGGCCGTAAGCGAGATTCGCACCTCGAAATTGCCCATTTATTTTTGCTTGTCAGCGTGTTTGTTTGCTTATATGCCTTTCCTGCTATTCCAGTTCAACTTTTATCACACTTTATCCACAACGGTAAATGTTCGTCCTTAAATTAAGTATAAAAGCAAAGAAAAAAAAAATTAAAGCTTACAGCACCTGGTATTCCCAGGCGGTCTCCCATCCAAGTACTAACCGGGCCCGACCCTGTTTAGCTTCCGAGATCAGACGAGATCGAGCGTTCTCAGAGTGGTATGGCCGTAAGCGAGATTTGCGCTTCGAAATTGCCAATTTATTTTTGCTTGTCAGCGTGTTTGTTTGCTTATATGCCTTTCCTGCTATTCCAGTTAAACTTTTATCACACTTTATTCACCACGGTACCTGTTCGTCCTTAAATTAAGCCTGAAAGCAAAGAAAAAAAAATTAAAGCTTACAGCACCTGGTATTCCCAGGCGGTCTCCCATCCAAGTACTAACCAGGCCTGACCCTGCTTAGCTTCCGAGATCAGACGAGATCGAGCGTTCTCAGAGTGGTATGGCCGTAAGCGAGATATGTGCTTCGAAATTGGCCATTTGTTTTTGTTGTCAGCGTGTTTGTTTGCTCATATGCCTTTCCTGCTATTTCAGTTTAACTTTTATCACACTTTATCCACAACGGTAAATGTTCGTCCTTAAATTAAGTATGAAAGCAAAGAAAAAAAAAATTTAAGCTTACAGCACCTGGTATTCCCAGGCGGTCTCCCATCCAAGTACTAACCAGGCCCGACCATGCTTAGCTTCCGAGATCAGACGAGATCGAGCGTTCTCAGAGTGGTATGGCCG
>NW_028149087.1:0-10000 GCF_946808225.1 Silurus aristotelis
GCAGGTTTTACAGAATTCCTCTGTACACAGTCCTGATGTTTTCTCTTTTCATTGATTTTTCTTTTTCATTTGTTTCTGTTGTCTTTAAATTTTTTTCCTATTGTATCTGTCTCTCTTTCTCTTTGTCTTTTCTCTTCATCTATCTCCCTCCCTCTCTCTCCCTCTCTCTCTCCCTCTCTCTCTCTCTCTCTCTCTCTCTCTCTCTGTGTATGTGGTGTTTTCAGATCTATCGAGTCTCTCCCTGATAATCAGAAGTACAGGCAGCTGCAGCGAGAGCTCTCTCAGGTTCTCACTCAGCGCCAGATCTTCATAGAATAGGGTTGAGGTATAGGGCTCGCTGCGTGCGTGCGTGTGTGCGTGCGTGCGTGTGTGTGTGTGTCTCGCATGCCACTGGAGCAGAGATGTGCTGTTCTGTTCTTACACTAACCCTGGTGTTAATTGCGGTTGTGTTTTAACATCTAATATCTGCTGATGGTTTGAGGAGCAGACAGGAGAAGTGCTGTGAAAGTGGGTGGAGCCTGATGGCTGTGTACATCACACTGACCTTCATCATGACAGATTTAGTTTATTCGACTCCTCTCAGACCTGAAGACATCTAGGCCACGTCCCAAACCACATGTAGGAGCCCTATGTAGTGCAATGCTCCACACTGCCCATGTTGCTTCACACTGTGGTGAGGTGAATCAGAGTGAAGTTATTTGACTGGTGGTGAAGAGTTTTTACTGTGGCTCCTCCCACACGTCTGTGTTCGGTTCTCTTGCAGAACCAAATAAAGCAGGAACCCAACAGGACTTTATGTAAATAACTGAGCTGTTATTGGAGCTTTCCTTTCACTATTTGTCTAAACGCTGACATTTTCATTCCCACACAAACATAATCAAATTACCCAGACTGTTTATCTACATGGAGGTGTGTGTGTGTGTGTGTGTGTGTGTGTGTGTGTGTGTGTGTGTGTGTGTGTGTGTGTGTGTGTGTGTGTGTGTGTGTGTGTGTGTGTGTGTGTGTGTGTGTGTGTGTGTGTCTCTCTCAGAGAGATTGAGGTCACTCCTGTACACAGTTGTGGTGTTTCGGTTTACTGGCACCCCCGTGTGGTGACTGCGTGAAGTTTTTAAAGGTTTAATATTTGCATGTGCCTGAAGCAAAATTATTGTCCTTTCACACTCCTCATGTCCTTTTTGTGTGTGTGTACAGGAGTGTGCAGACGCTGGCGGCGGTAAGAGCCAAGCAGGAGGCTCTGAGGACCGATCTGATCGACGCTCTCAGCAAACGCAAACAGCAAAGCTAGAGAAAGCCCCCCAACACCCCCCACACACACACACACACACATACACACATACACACACCTCATCTCATCTCACCTCTCAAATAACCTTCCACCACACACACACACACACACACACACTTTCCCCCCTGCACCAGTCTTGTTGTCGTCTCCTCTGTGCTATGCTCTGTCTATGGAAAGAAAAAAAAGGGGGAAAAATTCTTGGCTTTGTGTTTTTTTTCCCTGCAGCTTTCTGTCTGTCTCTCTCAATTAATCATCAAATTTATTGTTAGTAAAATACTTCAGGTGTGTGTGTGTGTGTGTGTGTGTGTGGCTTTAAACATTGTAGAGTCTCCTGACTCGCCCCCCCCCCCCCCCCCCCCGCCCAGTCACTGTTTTTTTCTCGCTTTGCCTGTTGTTTTGTTTTTGTTTGTTTGTTTGTTCGGGGTGGAATATTGTCTTTTTGGGTTTTGTAAAGCTTACAGTTGATGTATTATTAGAGCCTCCAGCAACAATAAAAACTGTAAAATGCGATAAAAGAGACGCCTCTGATTGTGATGTGTGAAATATGTACTACAAACTGTGTGTGTGTGTGTGTGTGTGTGAGATCATTACTAACACTCACCAGACTGGGGGATTCAGTGTGTGTGTTCTGTTCCTCAAAGTGAGAAGTTCACACACCTGTAGATGTTTAATCAGGTGGGAACGCAGCTCAGGTAAGTGACTGACTCATGGGAGTGAAAGTGGGACTGATTTTGTTGCTAGAAATCCGATTCTCTTCATAACTGCATATTTTTGAGCAGTCAATCAGGTGGGTTTGATCCCCGGTGAGGGAACCGACCTCAGCCATTAGGGAGTCACGAGCCAGGTCTCGGGTGACTCTCAGTGCCGGTCTCGAACCCGGAGGGTTACGTTAGGAAGGACATCCAGCATAAAAACGTGCCAAATCAAAGAGGCGGATCATGAATCCGGATGATCCGCTGTGGCGCCCCCTAATGGGAGAAGCCGAAAGAAAGTTAAATCAGGTTTACATTTCACACGTATTCTGCATATAATTGTGACAAAAATCTTGAATTAAATGCCTCACCTGCTTCTGTAATCCTCATCCAAATTATGCAATTGTAATAACTTATTGTTTTTGTCTTCGGGAACTTTTATTTCTCTTAGATTAGTTTGTGTTTATATATAAATCTATTCAGCCGAGTTGTGTAGCGCCACAGTCTCAGCACCCGGATGTAGCGTTACAGAAATGTATTAAAGAATCTCTATGGCGTTTCACATTTTTATCTTTTAAACAATGATTATGACAAATAATAAATGTACGAGCGCGGCGCATTATTATTATTATCAAATAATACATTGTATTAAACTGCGCAGAGGCTGAATAGTGTTTTTCCGTTGAGTATTTATTTTCTGTTTAATGCTTTTGTGGTGTAATTACACAGTTTGACCAGCAGAGAGAAGCAGACACACAGTAAGAGTGAAGATTGAATACTGGAAGTTTGCAGTTTCGGCAAAGTTCATCTACAGAGTTACAGACAAATAACTACAGAAATAAAGTCAAAATAAAAATACAACACAAACAACATTGAGTTAAAAGAAGTGGTGGTGGTGTGTGAGTGTGTGTGTTGGTGTGTGTGTTGGTCTGGTTGTAGAGCAGTGGTACAGGAGCAGGTGGATGAGGGACTGGTGTGTTGGTGCTGTGTGAGTGTGTGTGTTGGTGTGTGTGAGAGTGTGTGTTGGTCTGGTTGTAGAGCAGTGATAAGGAGCAGGTGGATGAGGGATTGGTGTTGGTGGTGTGTGAGTGTGTGTGTGTGTGTGTGTGTTGGTGTGGTTGTAGAGCAGTGATACAGGAGCAGGTGGATGAGGGACTGGTGTTGGTGGTGTGTTGGTGGTGTGTGTGTGTGTGTGTGTGTGTGTTGGTGTGTGTGTTGGTGTGGTTGTAGAGCAGTAATACAGGAGCAGGTGGATGAGGGACTGGTGTTGGTGGTGTGTTGGTGGTGTGTGTGTGTGTGTGTGTTGGTGGTGTGTTGGTGGTGTGTGAGTGTGTGTGTGTGTTGGTGTGGTTGTAGAGCAGTGATACAGGAGCAGGTGGATAAGGGACTGGTGTTGGTGGTGTGTTGGTGGTGTGTGAGTGTGTGTGTGTGTGTGTGTTGGTTTGTGTGAGTGTGTGTGTTGTTGTGGTTGTAGAGCAGTGATACAGGAGCAGGTGGATGAGGGACTGGTGTTGGTGGTGTGTGTGTGTGTGTGTGTGTGTGTGTGTTGGTGTGTGTGTTGGTGTGGTTGTAGAGCAGTAATACAGGAGCAGGTGGATGAGGGACTGGTGTTGGTGGTGTGTTGGTGGTGTGTGAGTGTGTGTGTGTGTTGGTGTGGTTGTAGAGCAGTGATACAGGAGCAGGTGGATAAGGGACTGGTGTTGGTGGTGTGTTGGTGGTGTGTGAGTGTGTCTGTGTGTTGGTTTGTGTGAGTGTGTGTGTTGGTGTGGTTGTAGAGCAGTGATACAGGAGCAGGTGGATGAGGGACTGGTGTTGGTGGTGTGTGAGTATGTGTGTGTTGGTGTGTGTGTTGGTTTGGTTGTAGAGCAGTGATACAGGAGCAGGTGGATGAGGGACTGGTGTTGGTGGTGTGTGAGTGTTTGTGTGTTAGTGTGTGTGTTGGTGGTGTGTGAGTGTTTGTGTGTTAGTGTGTGTGTTGGTGGTGTGTGAGTGTGTGTGTGTTGGTGTGGTTGTAGAGCAGTGATACAGGAGCAGGTGGATGAGGGACTGGTGTTGGTGGTGTGTTGGTGGTGTGTGAGTGTGTGTGTGTGTTGGTGTGTGTTGGTGGTGTGTTGGTGGTGTGTGAGTGTGTGTGTGTGTTGGTGTTGGTGGTGTGTTGGTGGTGTGTGAGTGTGTGTGTGTGTTGGTGTGTGTGTTGGTGGTGTGTGAGTGTGTGTGTGTGTGTTGGTGTGGTTGTAGAGCAGTGATACAGGAGCAGGTGGATGAGGGACTGGTGTTGGTGGTGTGTTGGTGGTGTGTGAGTGTGTGTGTGTGTGTTGGTGTGTGTGTTGGTGGTGTGTGAGTGTGTTGGTGGTGTGTGAGTGTGTGTGTGTGTTGGTGTTGGTGGTGTGTTGGTGGTGTGTGAGTGTGTGTGTGTGTTTGTGTGTGTGTTGGTGGTGTGTGAGTGTGTGTGTGTGTGTTGGTGTGGTTGTAGAGCAGTGATACAGGAGCAGGTGGATGAGGGACTGGTGTTGGTGGTGTGTTGGTGGTGTGTGAGTGTGTGTGTGTGTTGGTGTTGGTGGTGTGTTGGTGGTGTGTGAGTGTGTGTGTGTGTTGGTGTGTGTGTTGGTGGTGTGTGAGTGTGTGTGTGTGTTGGTGTGGTTGTAGAGCAGTGATACAGGAGCAGGTGGATGAGGGACTGGTGTTGGTGGTGTGTTGGTGGTGTGTGAGTGTGTGTGTGTGTGTTGGTGTGTGTGTTGGTGGTGTGTGAGTGTGTTGGTGGTGTGTGAGTGTGTGTGTGTGTTGGTGTTGGTGGTGTGTTGGTGGTGTGTGAGTGTGTGTGTGTGTTGGTGTGTGTGTTGGTGGTGTGTGAGTGTGTGTGTGTGTTGGTGTGTGTGTTGGTGGTGTGTGAGTGTGTGTGTGTGTTGGTGTGGTTGTAGAGCAGTGATACAGGAGCAGGTGGATGAGGGACTGGTGTTGGTGGTGTGAGTGTGTGTGTGTGTGTTGGTGTGTGTGTTGGTGGTGTGTAAGTGTGTGTGTGTTTGTGTGTGTGTGTGTGTGTGTTGGTGGTGTGTGAGTGTGTGTGTGTTGGTGTGTGTGTTGGTGTGGTTGTAGAGCAGTGATACAGGAGCAGGTGGATGAGGGACTGGTGTTGGTGGTGTGAGTGTGTGTGTGTGTTGGTGTGTGTGTTGGTGGTGTGTAAGTGTGTGTGTGTTTGTGTGTGTGTGTGTTGGTGGTGTGTGAGTGTGTGTGTGTTGGTGTGTGTGTTGGTGTGGTTGTAGAGCAGTGATACAGGAGCAGGTGGATGAGGGACTGGTGTTGGTGGTGTGAGTGTGTGTGTGTGTTGGTGTGTGTGTTGGTGGTGTGTAAGTGTGTGTGTGTTTGTGTGTGTGTGTGTTGGTGGTGTGTGAGTGTGTGTGTGTTGGTGTGTGTGTTGGTGTGGTTGTAGAGCAGTGATACAGGAGCAGGTGGATGAGGGACTGGTGTTTTTGGTGTTATGAGGAAAAGCTCAGTGACCTCAATGTTTCTAGGTTGTTTCTCATTTCCATTTGATATCAGGGACAGAGTTTCTCCAACACTCTTTACATAACATCTGATCATATTTAACTAAAATAATGAAAATAATCCAGTTTTATAAATATACAGTTTATTATTTTATGATCTTCATATTTATAGCACCCACAGAGCTTTTTATTGCTCCACTTTCCATGAACAGAACCATGGAGTTTTTGGGGGTTTGTGTTCAAATCCAGAGCAGATGTAGGGAACAGGTTAAGATCTCACTCAGTTATTATACATTTAATAAGATTGAGTGTTGCTGTAACACCACGAGGACCTGAGACCTGCTGATCTACACAAATTACTCTTCATTGCCATGCGACTCGATGGAACAGCTTCTGTTTTTAATACAGTTTAGAAAACTGTCTATGGTGTCCACTGATAATACATTTAATCTGATTGTTATTAGGTCCTGTAATCCACTGCAGCATCCATGAGAATGTAAACGTGAACAAAGAAATCAAAGAATACCAACCTGAGGTTCTTTCATTCTCAATCCTTGTTCTTAGGAGAGAGAGACAGATTAAGAGTGAGATAAATAGAGAGAGATATGAAATAAAGGGGGTCTGGAACAGTGTTCAGGTAGGTGGTTCCTGTCAAAGGGATCCAAGGTTTCCCAGAACATCATCACGCCTTTTTTCCTCAGGGCATCCTGGTGCCATCTAAAAGCCATGCCATCAGATCAGGCCATGTTCTTCAACTGCTCCATGGTCCGGTCCTTGTGTCCAGTGTAGAAGCTCTGGGTAGTGTACAGGGTCAGAGATGGAGCTCCAAATGCAGCAAGCTGTGATGCTTGTATGTTCTGACTCCTTTCTATCAGAACTAGTATCAGTTTCTCCAGCAGTCTGTTCTACATGAGATCTTCTGTGGGAACGGACCAGATAAACCAGCCTTCAGTGGTCAGCCTTAAGTGTCTGTCCACATTTCTGTCCCTCTTTGGAGCACTTTTGGACAGCCACTAACCCCTGTATAACACCTGCTGTTCTGGAGATGCTCCTGTCTGCTTCAGATCTTTACACTCACCCATTTTTCCTGCTTCCAACACATCGACTTTGACACCTGATGTTCATCTGCTGACTAATAAACTCCCCTTCCCAGGTTCATTATTAATCATCATAATCATCATTATTTTCCTGATGGTGGTGGTCTGGTGGATCTCTGGGCTCACACACACACACACACACACACACACACACACACACACACACACACACACACACACACACACACACACACACACACCTGTACAAGAGTGAAAACACACTCTAAAGTACCGCAGCGACAAAGAAAAGCTTTTAAAAACTACCTGTAATGCTGAGTGTGTTTTAGTGCTGTAGAAATGTAAATACACACACACACACACACACACACACACCCACTCGCGCGCTCAGTCCCCCGCGGTGCATTGAAACCGGTTTATGTAAATGAGGGGTGTTTTAATGCGTGACTCTGAGCGGAGTTTCATTCACTCTGAGAGAGAGAGAGAGAGAGAGAGAGAGAGAGAGAGAGACAGAGACAGACGCCGCGATTTTTGGTTCATTTCGGTCGCGCTGGATTAAAGCGCGGAGGTGAAACAGGAGAAACAGAGGAGAAGAAAGGGAGGAGAGGAGGAGAAGAGTAGGAGAGCAGGAGGAAAAGCATGGACGCCTCTCAACAAAAGCGGAGAAGTTTGGTGTGGATGTGAAGTTCAGGAACAGGAAATTTCAGACATGAGGTGGGATCTGTTGTTTTGTGTTCTCGCGTGCCTGGAACTCCCCACGCGCCTCGTGCGCGGTTTGTCGGTGAGCCTCCGCGCGGACGCGACACCGGGCATCACCGTCACACGCGCCGTGTACCGGGGCTCCGCGTGCGCTCTGGATCAGGTCGTCGCTCCGGGCTTCACGAAGAGTTTCCTCCGAGCCGACCCCTCCGAGGGCACGGTGTCCGTCACCGGGACTCTGCCCCGCCGCTGTGCTCTACCGGCAAACCCGTTTCCGGTCTACACGGTGACCGAGTGCGCGAGCGACGCCCCCGGGATCAGGCACCTTTTAATCACGCAGTACCACGTGCGCGTCTGGGGAAAGGACTGCCGGAGCGCACCAGCACGCAGGGAAAGATGGGACATGGAAGTCATAACTTTGTTGAACCTGCATGACCAGGACAGTAAATGTCACGAGCCCGGACGCATGCTCTTTCACATTCAGGAAGTGTTCCCTTTACACTCCGGTTCCGTGTGTAACCTAAGCAGGAGTGATCTTTATGTTTTAGGGGGTGAACTGTTCGCCTCCCGGCCGCTCTGCTGGAAACGCAACTCACTTTTGGAGTTTGACTTGCGTTGCCAGGGAAGAGCAACGGACAGAACAATTTCCGCGCATTGGCACGTAGGTCAGGGTTCCTTTGGGAAAAATTATCTGGAACAGTTACTCTTCAAAGTGGCTGCGCAGAGCGATTCCGGTCTTCTAAGCAGGAAAAAGAGAAACGCAAAGGCAAACACTAACCCACAGTTTCAGCCTCCCATGTACCAAGTCTCAGTGTCGGAAAACAAACCCGCGGGAACATCGGTGGTCACCCTGACAGCGACAGATCCGGATGAAGGAGAACCCGGACGCTTGGAATATTCTATCGAAGCTCTTTTCGACAGTCGTTCAAACAACCTCTTTGCAGTAGACCCTGCGAGCGGATTAGTGTCCACCGTGGCGGAGCTCGACCGCGAGACCAAAGACACCCATGTCTTCAGAGTGACTGCCATGGACCACGGTTCACCGCGACGCACCGCCATAGCGACTCTGACTGTAAGTGTGAGTGACACAAATGACCACGACCCCGTGTTTGAGCAGCAGGACTACAAAGAGAGTGTGCGGGAAAACCTGGAGATCGGTTACGAAGTGCTGACGGTGCGAGCCACAGACGGAGACGCGCCCGTGAACGGAAACATTCTGTACAACATCCTGAACAGCAATGGATCCAACGATGTTTTCGAGATCGACTCACGTTCTGGAGTAATTCGAACACGTGGCAATGTGGATCGGGAAACGGTCGAGTCTTACATGCTACTCGTTGAAGCTAACGATCAAGGTCGTGACCCCAGACCTCGCAGTGCGACGGCAACTGTGTACATAGTGGTGGAGGACGACAACGATAATGCGCCGCAGTTTAGTGAGAAACGCTACATTGTGCGGGTACCTGAAGATCTTACACCCAATACAGAGATCCTGCAAGTGAATGCCACTGATCAGGACCGTGGCAGCAACGCTGTAGTTCACTTTAGCATCATGAGCGGTAACACTCGTGGACAGTTTTATATTGATGCACAAACAGGGAAGTTGGACCTCGTCAGCCAGCTGGACTATGAGACAAATAAAGAATACTCCCTGCGAATCAGGGCTCAGGATGGTGGACGTCCACCTTTGTCCAACATCTCTGGCCTGGTGACTGTGCAGGTCATGGATGCAAATGACAACGCTCCGATTTTTGTCAGCACACCATTTCAGGCTACGGTTCTTGAAAATGTCCCCCTGGGATACTCAGTTATACACATCCAAGCCGTGGATGCAGACTCTGGAGACAATTCCAGGCTGGACTACCGGCTCACAGAAATGACCCCTAACTTCCCATTTGCAATAAATAACAGCACAGGGTGGATAGTTGTAGCTGCAGAACTAGACAGAGAGAGTGTGGACTTTTACAGCTTTGGAGTGGAGGCTCGGGATCACGGCACACCCGCAATGTCCTCTTCTGCTAGCATTAGCATGACTGTCTTAGATGTTAATGACAACAATCCAGAGTTCACACAGAAAGCCTACTACATGCGTCTAAACGAGGATGCTGTAGTCGGAACGAGTGTGGTTACCGTTTCCGCTGTGGATCGGGACATCAACAGTGTGGTGACTTATCAGATTTCGAGCGGAAACACGAGAAACCGATTTTCCATCACCAGCCAGAGCGGTGGAGGACTCATTACCCTCGCACTTCCATTAGATTATAAACTGGAAAGGCAGTACGTTCTGAGCGTCACCGCTTCCGACGGCACGAGATTTGACTTGACTAAGGTGTACATAAATGTCACGGACGCTAATACACATCGTCCCGTTTTTCAAAGTTCACATTACACCGTCAACATCAACGAGGACCGTCCTGTAAGTACCACCGTCGTGGTGATCAGTGCCACGGACGAGGACACCGGAGAGAATGCACGCATCACGTATTACATGGATGACAGCATTCCACAGTTTACCATCGACCCGGATTCAGGTGCAGTGACAACTCAGATGGAGCTGGACTATGAAGATCAGGTGTCGTACACGCTGGCCATCACGGCTCGAGACAATGGAATACCGCAGAAATCCGACACCACCTACCTGGAGATCCTGGTGAATGATGTGAACGATAATGCCCCCAGATTCCTGAGAGATCGTTACCAGGGCTCTGTCATGGAGGATGTTCCTGTGTATACAAGTGTAGTCCAGGTTTCAGCTACTGATCAGGACTCTGGGTTAAATGGGCGAGT
>NW_028149087.1:17500-25000 GCF_946808225.1 Silurus aristotelis
TGAGTCAGAATGTTAGTCAGTGAGTCAGAATGTCATTCAGAATGTCAGAGTCAGTGAGTCAGAATGTCAGAGTCAGTGAGTCAGAATGTCAGAGTCAGTGAGTCAGAATGTCAGAGTCAGTGAGTCAGAATGTTAGTGAGTCAGAATGTTAGTCAGTGAGTCAGAATGTCAGTCAGTGAGTCAGAATGTCAGAGTCAGTGAGTCAGAATGTTAGTGAGTCAGAATGTTAGTCAGTGAGTCAGAATGTCAGAGTCAGTGAGTCAGAATGTTAATCAGTGAGTCAGAATGTTAGTGAGTCAGAATGTTAGTCAGTGAGTCAGAATGTTAGTGAGTCAGAATGTTAGTCAGTGAGTCAGCATGTCAGTCAGTGAGTCAGAATGTCAGAGTCAGTGAGTCAGAATGTCAGAGTCACTGAATCAGAATGTTAGTCAGTGAGTCAGAATATTCGAGAGTCAGAATGTCAGAGTCAGTGAGTCAGAATGTTAGTCAGTGAGTCAGAATGTCAGTCAGTGAGTCAGAATGTTAGTGAGTCAGAATGTCAGAGTCAGTGAGTCAGAATGTCAGAGTCACTGAATCAGAATGTTAGTCAGTGAGTCAGAATATTCGAGAGTCAGAATGTCAGAGTCAGTGAGTCAGAATGTTAGTCAGTGAGTCAGAATGTTAGTGAGTCAGAATGTCAGAGTCAGTGAGTCAGAATGTCAGTGAGTCAGAATGTCAGAGTCACTGAATCAGAATGTTAGTCAGTGAGTCAGAATGTTTGAGAGTCTGTATGTCAGTTAAGTAAGTCAGTGTAGCAGGGAGTTTGAGGTAAGTCAGTATGAGAGTTAGTGAGGCAGTGATTTAGTAGATCAGATATCATGTGGGACACTGAATCATTAAGTCTGATTGAGTGAGTTACTGCGATAATGTTGATGTTTAGCAGTATTTGTGTGTGTGTGTGTGTGTGTGTGTGTGTGTGTGTGTGTGTGTGTGTGTGTGTGTGTGTGTGTGTGTGTGTGTATAGATGTGTGTGTGTTTGAGGTGATGAAGTAAGTGCACAGAGATCATGGGGGTTGCTATGGGCAACGCAATCAGCTTCATTAATACTAATTATACAAGTACAGATTAATTACAGTTCATTAGTAAGTGTATTGAGAGCAGAGATTACGTGTGTGTGTGGGTGGGTGGGTGGGTGTGTGTGT
Source organism: Silurus aristotelis (assembly GCF_946808225.1). Taxonomy (NCBI): domain Eukaryota; kingdom Metazoa; phylum Chordata; class Actinopteri; order Siluriformes; family Siluridae; genus Silurus; species Silurus aristotelis. The sequence continues at coordinate 18,682 of NW_028149087.1, forward strand.
GGGTTGGTGGGTGGGTGGGTAGGGTGTGTGTGAATGTGTGTTTGATGAACAGAAGGAAAATGTTTGTTTTTATGTCAAATAAATGTAAATGGAGGTGAAGAGAAAAGAAAGAAATAATAAGAGTAATGGAGAAGACGTGTGTGGAATAACATTATTATGCTTGCAAAACAAGGAGATGTGTGTGTGTGTGTGTGTGTGTGTGTGTGTGGAGGTTGCTGGGGATCTTGACTTTCCCTTTGAACTGCTCCGTTATTGTATGTAGGTCATGTCTCTTCACCCTCCTCACTGATCCGCTCTCTCATTCCCTTTGTAGTTTTCTTTCTTCATGCAGATGGAGCTTCTGTGTTCTCCAGTTTCCTCCAATCCTCCAAAAATCTTTCCCTTTAGAGCAAAATACAGACTTTTAATGAACCCCTGTATGAGCTTTGTATGATTTCTCCCATAAAAATCCCTGCGACTTACTGACCAAACAAGGGAGCAGGTGGGTGGTTTGGGACCACAGTCCACAGTGTACTGATGATGGTGTTCATGTGCACTATATAGTTAATAGGGTGTGTGTGTGTGTGTGTGTGTGTGTGTGTGTGTGTGTGTGTGTGTGGTTTGGGACGCGTCCACAGCATTGCGTGACATCTCCTGTGTTTCTCGCTCATGTATGAATTTCTGAGTGGCTCTAAGTATCTGAATGAGTAACACTGTGTGTGTGTGTGTGTGTGTGTGTGTGTGTGTGTGTGTGTGTGTGTGTGTGTGTGTGTGTGTGCGTGTGTGTGTGTGTAGGAGAAGCACTCTAACTTCATTATTAATGACTTTTATACCTCTTCTTGAAAATGTGTGTGAGAGAGCGAGAGAGAGAGAGAGAGAGAGAGAGAGAGAAAAGCAGTGTGTGTTTCATTCTGTCTGGTTTTTTATTTATTTTCTTTTTACAGTAGCTTTATAGGATGTTGTGTGTGTGTGTGTGTGTGTGTGTGTGTGTTTTTACTCTCTGTATCAGTGGTGTCCTGCCCTGTGGCTGAAGTCCAGAACTTCACACAAAGCTGATCATTGATTGTGTGTGTGTGTGTGTGTGTGTGTGTGTGTGTGTGTGTGTGTGTGTGTGTGTGTGTGTGTGTGTGTGTGTGTGTGTGTGAAAGCAGTCTTGTCTTGTGTTTGTGCGATGTCTTTGATTTGATTAAACATGGTGTGTGTTTGTTTCCCCTCTGGCCTGAAGAGCTGTGTGTGTGTGTGTGTGTGTGTGTGTGTGTGTGTGTGTTTATGTACACTGTTTTTCTTATTCTCAGGCATAAACAGCAGGTTTATGGTGTGTTTTTGGGTCTGTTTCTGCCCCTAAGCCCGTCTTCTGTGGTGTGTGTGTGTGTGTGTGTGTGTGTGTGTGTGTGTGTGTGTGTGTGTGTATGTGTATGTGTGTGTGTGTGTGTGTGTGTGTGTGTGTGTATGTTATGGTTAAACTTCTTTTTGTATTTTATTTTTGTTTTTCTCAAAGTCCCCTTTTATCACCTGCCTAGTGCTTTAGAATCAAGCCCTATACCCTATTCCCCACACTCTATTCCCTACACCCTATTCCCTACACCCTATTCCCTACACTCTATTCCCTACACCCTATTCCCTACACCCTATTCCCTACACCCTATTCCCCACACTCTATTCCCTACACTCTATTCCCTACACTCTATTCCCTACACCCTATTCCCTACACTCTATTCCCTACACCCTATTCCCTACACCCTATTCCCCACACTCTATTCCCTACACCCTATTTCCCACACCCTATTCCCTCCACCCTATTCCCCACATCCTATTTCCCACACCCTATTCCCTACACCCTATTCCCTATACCCTATTCCCCACACTCTATTCCCTACACCCTATTCCCCACATCCTATTTCCCACACCCTTTTCCCTACACCCTATTCCCCACATCCTATTCCCCACACCCTATTCCCTACACCCTATTCCCTACACCCTATTCCCTATTCCCTACAGCATATTTACTACGCCCTATTCCCTACACCCTATTCCCCACACCATATTTACTATGCCCTATTCCCTACACCCTATTCCCCACACCCTATTCCCTACACCCTATTCCCTACACCCTATTCCCTACACTTTATTCCCTACACTTTATTCCCTACACCCTATTCCCTACACCCTATTCCCTACACACTATTCCCTACACTCTATTCCCTACACTTTATTCCCTACACCCTATTCCCTACACCCTATTCCCACACCCTATTCCCTACAATCTATTCCCTACACTTTATTCCAGTACACCCTATTCCCTACACCCTATTCCCTACACTCTATTCCCTACATCCTATTCCCTACACTCTATTCCCTACACTTTATTCCAGTACACCCTATTCCCTACACCCTATTCCCTACACTCTATTCCCTACACCCTATTCCCTACACCCTATTCCATACACTTTATTCCCTACACTTTATTCCCTACACCCTATTCCCTACACCCTATTCCCTACACTCTATTCCCTACACTCTATTCCCTACACCCTATTCCCTACACTCTATTCTCTACACCCTATTCCCTACACCCTATTCCATACACCCTATTCCCTACACTCTATTCCCTACACCCTATTCCCTACACTCTATTCTCTACACCTTATTCCCTACACCCTATTCCCTACACCCTATTCCCTACACCCTATTCCCTACACTTTATTCCCTACACTCTATTTCCCACACTCTATTCCCTACACCCTATTCCCTACACCCTATTCCCTACACCCTATTCCCTACACTCTATTCCCTACACCCTATTCCCTACACTCTATTTTCTACACCCTATTCCCTACACTCTATTCCCTACACTCTATTCCCTACACCCTATTCCCTACACCCTATTCCCTACACCCTATTCCCCACACCCTATTCCCTACACTCTATTCCCTACACCCAATTCCCTACACTCTATTTCCCACACCCTATTCCCTACACCATATTCCCCACACTCTATTCCCTACACCCTATTCCCTACACCTTATTCCCTACACCCTATTCCCTACACTCTATTCCCTACACCCTATTCCTTACACTTTATTCCCTACACTTTATTCCCTACACTTTATTCCCTACACCTTATTCCCTACACCTTATTCCATACACCCTATTCCCTACACTCTATTCCCTACACTCTATTCCCTACACTCTATTCTCTACACCTTATTCCCTACACCCTATTCCCTACATTCTATTCTCTACACCTTATTCCCTACACCCTATTCCCTACACCCTATTCCCTACACTCTATTCCCTACACCCTATTCCCCACACTCTATTCCCCACACTCTATTCCCTACACCCTATTCCCTCCACCCTATTCCCTCCACCCTATTCCCCACATCCTATTTCCCACACCCTATTCCCTACACCCTATTCCCTATACCCTATTCCCCACACTCTATTCCCTACACCCTATTCCCCACATCCTATTTCCCACACCCTATTCCCTACACCCTATTCCCCACATCCTATTCCCCACACCCTATTCCCCACATCCTATTCCCCACACCCTATTCCCTACACCCTATTCCCTACACCCTATTCCCTACACCATATTCCCTACACCCTATTCTTTACACCCTATTCCCTACACCATATTTACTATGCCCTATTCCCTACACCCTATTCCCCACACCCTATTCCATACACCCTATTCCCTACACCCTATTCCCTACACTTTATTCCCTACACCCTATTCCCTACACCCTATTCCCTACACACTATTCCCTACACTCTATTCCCTACACTTTATTCCCTACACCCTATTCCCTACACCCTATTCCCACACCCTATTCCCTACACTCTATTCCCTACACTTTATTCCAGTACACCCTATTCCCTACACCCTAGTCCCTACACTCTATTCCCTACACCCTATTCCCTACACTCTATTCCCTACACTTTATTCCAGTACACCCTATTCCCTACACCCTATTCCCTACACTCTATTCCCTACACCCTATTCCCTACACCCTATTCCCTACACTTTATTCCCTACACTTTATTCCCTACACCCTATTCCCTACACCCTATTCCCTACACTCTATTCCCTACACTCTATTCCCTACACCCTATTCCCTACACTCTATTTTCTACACCCTATTCCCTACACCCTATTCCATACACCCTATTACCTACACTCTATTCCCTACACCCTATTCCCTACACTCTATTCTCTACACCTTATTCCCTACACCCTATTCCCTACACTCTATTTTCTACACCCTATTCCCTACACTCTATTCTCTACACCCTATTCCCTACACTCTATTCCCTACACCCTATTCCCTACACCCTATTCCATACCCCCTATTACCTACACTCTATTCCCTACACCCTATTCCCTACACTCTATTCTCTACACCTTATTCCCTACAACCTATTCCCTACACTCTATTTTCTACACCCTATTCCCTACACTCTATTCTCTACACCCTATTCCCTACACTCTATTCTCTACACCCTATTCCCTACACCCTATTCCATACACCCTATTACCTACACTCTATTCCCTACACCCTATTCCCTACACTCTATTTTCTACACCCTATTCCCTACACTCTATTCCCTACACCCTATTCCCTACACTCTATTCCCTACACCCTATTCCATACACCCTATTACCTACACTCTATTCCCTACACCCTATTCCCTACACTCTATTCTCTACACCTTATTCCCTACACCCTATTCCCTACACTCTATTCCCTACACTTTATTCCCCACACTCTATTTCCCACACTCTATTCCCTACACCCTATTCCCTACACCCTATTCCCTACACTCTATTCCCTACACCCTATTCCCTACACTCTATTCCCTACACCCTATTCCCTACACTCTATTTTCTACACCCTATTCCCTACACCCTATTCCTTACACTCTATTCCCTACACTCTATTCCCCACACTCTATTCCCCACACCCTATTCCCCACACTCTATTCCCCACACCCTATTCCCCACACTCTATTTCCTACACTCTATTCCCCACACTCTATTCCCCACACTCTATTCCCCACACTCTATTCCCTACACCCTATTCCCCACACTCTATTCCCTACACCCTATTCCCTACACCCTATTCCCTACACCCTATTCCCTACACTCTATTCCCTACACCCTATTCCCTACACTCTATTCCCTACACCCTATTCCCTACACTCTATTTCCCACACTCTATTTCCCACACTCTATTCCCCACACTCTATTTCCTACACTCTATTCCCCACACTCTATTCCCTACACTCTATTCCCTACACTCTATTCCCTACACCCTATTCCCCACACCCTATTCCCCACACTCTATTCCCTACACCCTATTCCCCACACCCTATTCCCCACACTCTATTCCCCACACTCTATTCCCTACACCCTATTCTTTCACCCTATTCCCTACACTCTATTCCCCACACCCTATTCCCCACACTCTATTCCCTACACTCTATTCCCTACACTTTATTCCCCACACTCTATTTCCCACATTCTATTCCCTACACCCTATTCCCTACACCCTATTCCCTACACTCTATTCCCTACACCCTATTCCCTACACTCTATTCCCTACACCCTATTCCCTACACTCTATTTTTTACACCCTATTCCCTACACCCTATTCCTTACACTCTATTCCCTACACTCTATTCCCCACACTCTATTCCCCACACCCTATTCCCCACACCCTATTCCCCACACTCTATTTCCTACACTCTATTCCCCACACTCTATTCCCCACACTCTATTCCCTACACCCTATTCCCCACACTCTATTCCCCACACTCTATTCCCTACACCCTATTCCCTACACCCTATTCCCTACACCCTATTCCCTACACTCTATTCCCTACACCCTATTCCCTACACTCTATTCCCTACACCCTATTCCCTACACTCTATTTCCCACACTCTATTTCCCACACTCTATTCCCCACACCCTATTCCCCACACTCTATTTCCTACACTCTATTCCCCACACGCTATTCCCTACACTCTATTCCCTACACTCTATTCCCTACACCCTATTCCCCACACCCTATTCCCCACACTCTATTCCCTACACCCTATTCCCCACACCCTATTCCCCACACTCTATTCCCCACACTCTATTCCCTACACCCTATTCCTTACACCCTATTCCCTACACTCTATTCCCCACACCCTATTCCCCACACTCTATTCCCTACACTCTATTCACTACACTCTATTCCCCACACTCTATTTTTATTGATTTATTGCTCTGTGATGTTTCCACAGTTTAGATTTAAAGTGAGTATGAAACGATGTAGTGCACTTTGTAGT